>NW_024582942.1:143311-146222 GCF_018398535.1 Haplochromis burtoni
CCCTGTTGAAAGTACTGTACTTGCATTCGGTGTCTCTGAGCACTGAACTGAAAAAGGCAAGCGGCTGCAAGACCCTGCAGCAGGAGGCAGAGGGCCAGCAGTTGTTGGTGCATCCAGGGTGCGGCCAGCGTCATCCAAGGGCTGCAACATGTCCAAACAAATAAATAAAATGTAATCTCACACTTCTGTTTAATCAGTTTGACGTTTATTTAGCTGTGTGAAAACCCCAGAGGAACCCTCCCCGAGGGATTAATAAAGTTTCAATTAATCTAATCGAATAACTTTAATCTCAACCAAACCAATTAACTCAAGAACAAATAAAAACACTGAAAAACACCAAACAATTACATTTTTAGGTTATCTAAGTGACTTATAGATCATGTTTAACCCAAGTAGCGAAAGATCATGGGGGTTTGAAAACAATGTGCCGGGAGTCCACTGTTTTCGCCAGAGCAGATATTTGAAGTTTACACAGCTACATTCTTGCCTGAAAATACGTTCAAACTTGCAGCCCAGAAAGAGTGAAAAGAGTAAAATTAAAACTAAGTAGCTGCCGCCATTGTTGGAAACTGGAATTGGCTGGGCAGCGCTGTGAATTCTGGGATATGGCTTTTACATTTTGTTGTTCGGGTGGAAAATCAGGAGAACGGTGGCTCTGGGAGGTTTTCGGGAGGGGCACTGAAATTCAGGACACTCCTGGAAAAATCGGGAGAGTTGGTATGTATGCCCCAGGTGCGGCTTGTGTAGAGATGCCATATAGGTCCATATATATTTGGACACTGACACAAGTTTGTTTGTTTTTATCGCATTCCTGAAACATTATCCAATTACAGTTATATAATGGATATGGACATAATGTGCAGACTCTCAACTTTCACTTGAGGGTATCCATATTCAATTTGGAAGAAGGGTTTAGGAGTTTCAGCCACACTCTTTTTAAAGTGATCACAAGTAATTTGACAATAGACTCAAACATTATTTCATGGGCAGGTGTGGGCAATTCCTTCATTATCTAATTATTAATTAATCAGATAAAAGGCACTGGGGAACTCAGCAACACAAAACGACCTGGACATCCACGGAAGACAACAGTGGTGGATGATCACAGAATTATTTCCATGGTGAAGAGAAACCTGTTCACAAAAGCTGGGCAGAATTCTTCTTTGCAGAACCTCTTGAGTTCTAACAGGTTGGATGGCGAGCATTCAGGCCAATTTAAGATGCTAACTCATGTTTAAGCCTGGACTCTGAGCACCTCAAGGACATTCACAGACAGGCCTGTGAAGCACTGAATACTTTCTGGATGCACTGTATGACGAGGCTGGATGATTTCACAGTGTTTGCATGTTATACCCACATAGCTACATCTTAGCCACATCATTTCCCCTTTTCTTCATGTCTGCACTCAAACCCAAAGTTTCTGAGGCTTGACTGCAAAGAACATTTTCATCAATACACACATTTTGTGCGCTAACATCAGTGCAGCTTTTTTGTACAGCCTGCTAAAATATGACTTAAAACATCTTTTTGTTCAGAAATGTTTTTTTATTTCATGACAACATTTTTGTTTTTATGCAGATAGATTATGCTGCCATTAGTTTTTTTCTAGGTTCATCTTTAATACTTGAATCATGCCTGCTTACACTCCAGTTTTACTCTTAAGTGTAAAAACCAGAACATGTCAAGTAAAGTAGATCAGCACCTTGAAATGACCTGGTTTTCTACGACATATTTTTAGAGAAAGACGTCAACAACCGTGAGCATCATGGAGCAAGTCGCTTATGCTTTCAGTTCAAGGGCGAGTCCACAAGCGGTTTATAAAGAGATGTCGTGGATTACAGTGTTGTTTAGCAATTTTAGTCTATAAGCCAAACAAAAAACTCACAATAACTCTTCAACCTGTAACTGAACGACTGCAACACACTTCTTCTGAGAGCCGATAAAACCTTCATGAATCTTTCGATCAATATCAGACCTTTGAGTGCAAAAGCAGGTTTAGTCTGTTAATTAAAACAGATATGTGAAAGGTCATAGGTCACTCACCACAACAGGACGACATGATCAGAGCAAGCCAGAGAGAGACGGAGAGCAACACATTCATCCTGGACGAGAGACACAAACTGACTGAGACAGACAGAGAGAGAGAGGGGGCGTGTCTAAATAGAAACTCTCCAAACGAGAGAAAACTTACAGCTTTTAACGAGCCTCAGCTTTGTGAGTCGGACCCAACAGGCTTTTTAAGATGAGGCCACTGAACTTAAAGAAAGATGTAAGCCCTGATAATAAAACATAAGGCAGGTCAGAGCTGTTCAAAATAAACAAACAATCACTCGAATAGTTTCAAAAATAAAGTCTTTTATTTTGTCTTTTTTATTACAACTTTCATTGCAGATAAAGCTTCTGTCTTTGGCTCCACCCACAATCAGTTCCAGATTTGATGGACAACCAATCCCAGCAGGAGCATCAGTTTCAGCTGACCAATCCCTGAGGCCTGAGAGAGGTCACACACAAACACACAGGCAGAAAGGTTCAAATTTCACGCCATAAACTTTATTGTTTTCATACTGAGTAAACTTAAACTGGCCACTGGCAGCCATGCACGCCCAAATTATGGAGACACGTGTTACACACATGGATGCATGCGTCCTCACATATGTGGCGCTATGATAAAGATAAAGACATGAAAATCGTATTTTATGCTCAAAGACACTTTCTTTTGGAAAGGCCACTGTTAATGTCGATTGTACTGTTCGCCAGCAGGGGGCACTCAGTCTCGAACGCATCGGTAGCTGGCGCTTCACGAATGTTAGTCAGTAGTGAAGATGCAGCGTACGGCCCGCGCAGAAAGAACTGATTGACTGTTTTTCTACAGGTAAGCTGGGTGGGATGTTATAAAAGTGACAGACCACAG
>NW_024582942.1:147486-149331 GCF_018398535.1 Haplochromis burtoni
TCTAGAAAGACAAGAAAGCACAGAAGCTGCTGTGAGTACAGCTCAGCAACAGTTGCGTTACTAGATAAGGTGTCTGTGTTGTGCAGGTGCTCTGAAGTTACCATAGTAATAGTAGTCATAATAAGAAGATAAGTTATAATAAGAAGTGTCGTTATTCGCTGAGAATTCATACATGTCTTCATGGTGCAAGTTTTCCTTTTCAATGATTCCTGGTGATGAAAATTAAGCAGAAACAATAAATTCATGTGACCTGATGGAAGGTGAGCTAAAAACAAACTACAAACTGCTCTACAAGCCTGGCATTTTAGTTTTTAGTTTTTGATGTTCATGGTTTCATGCACCAAACATTAATGTAGTGGTATGAAGTAGTTTGACAGAGCAAGTGTCTCCAGGACAATTACTCCAGCAAATTCTTAACAGATCTCTAAATTTCTTTTTAAACAATCTTTTTAAAAACTTATGAAACTGTAACTGCAGTAATGCAACAAACATCTTCTGACGTCCAGTAAAGTCACGATGGATCAATCAGCTGGTCGACCTCTGTGGAGCAAGTTTGCTTTTTTAGGATTGTTGACATGAATCCATCAGTTAGCAAAATGATTTGCAATTTTAATATTTAAAGTTTCAAAGCAGCTGCAGCCGTTTATAAGAAATAATGCAGAAAACATCCTGACTGCCAAAAAAAGAACAGGCGTGATCATTCTCTCAATCAGCATCACATCTTTCATGTAAAACAGCTTAAACCTGCAGCAGATTAGGATTAAAGGATGTTCTGGTTCCAGTTCACTCACCACAGCAGACTAACATCATCAGAGACAGCCAGAGACAGATGGACAGCAAGGCATTCATCCTGAACGACAGACACAAACTCACTGAGAGAGCTTCACAACTTCAACAAGATGACAAAGGTTTATTTTCAGCACTTTTTCACTTCCTCATCAGCTCAGTCGGTCTGCTTTTTACATGCAGACAGACTGAATATACTTCCAAGGAGTATTAGGGAAACATATTATTAATCATTTCGAGAATAAAGGCAAAATTTCAAGATTTCAGTTGTTGTTTCAAGACCCTTCTATACCCTCTGAGTGAGTGAAATGGTTTCTTTTAGCTGATAAACACAGTGTGTTGATGAGTATAAGGACGCTGAAAAGAAAAAGACAGAAAAACACAAATTCAGAAGAGGAGATGCACACAAAGAAAAAAAAAGAGGACGTGGTATATCATAATACAGTTAATACATTTGTTTCACTGACCCATCCTAACAAGGCATTTCATAGAGATTACAGCAAACATGTTACGTTTCAACTTTAATTGTAAAATTTCAATTTTATTCTCAAAACGATCGAAAATATTTTTTATTTTCTTAATGTAGCAATAATACTCCGGTGTAATCTCCAAAAGTGGGTTCTGTTCATCTGGACATTTTCAGTGGGAGAAACATTTCGTCACTCATCCAGGTGACTCTGCTGACTACAGGTTTCCCCAACCTTATAAACAGTACTTTTTCTATATTTATGTAAATATATTTCTGTATAGCTTTTTTTTTAATTTCATATTTCTGTATAGTTTTCATATTTATATTCTCTTCATAGCTTGTACACCCACTACAGCCTGTACATACTTATAATTATTGCATATTCATAACATACCTTCATACCGTGTACATTTTAACATACCCATAATAGACCCATATTTTGTACCCTCATACCTATAACAGACCCATTTCTGTAATATCGTATTTACCGCACTATAAGGTGCACATAAAATCCTTAAATCTTCACAAAAATCGACAGTGCGCCTTATGTATGAATTTTGGTTTGTGCTTACTGACCTCGAACTGATGTT
>NW_024582942.1:149830-164107 GCF_018398535.1 Haplochromis burtoni
GAGCCTCGCGGAGTAATACGTACTGTGCTTCAACAAAACATTACCGTGTTGTGTGTGTATAAAAATGGCACCCGCGAAGAGACACGCTTACGAAGCGGATTTTAAACTCCGAGCAATCAGTTATGCAGCAGAAAATGGAAATAGAGCAGCTGCGAGACAATTCGGCATTAATGAGTCGATGGTGCGCAAGTGGAGGAAGCAAGAAGATGACCTAAAACAAGTAAAGACGACCAAAAGGAGTTTCCGAGGGAACACGGCGCGATGGCCGCAGTTAGAGGACAAAATTGAACAGTGGGTTATTGAACAGAGAACAGCAGGCAGAAGCGTCTCTACAGTCTCTATTCGACTCAAGGCAACAGCGGCAGCACATGACATGCAGATCAACGACTTTCGAGGGGGACCTTCTTGGTGCTTCCGTTTTATGAAAAGGCATAATCTCTCAATCCGCACAAGAACTACTGTCTCACAGCAACTGCCAAACGATTACAAGAAAAGTTGGCCATTTTCTGCACGCACTGCCAGAATAAGATCACTGAAAAAAAGATCCAGCTAGAACGCATCACTAACATGGACGAGGTCCCCCTCAACTTTGACATCCCCGTGAACCGTACTGTCGAGAAAACAGGGACCAGTACGGTATCTATACGCACCACAGGGAACGTCCTCCACTGTAGTTCTGGGCTGCCAAGCTAATGGCCAGAAACTACCACCCATGGTCATTTTCAAGAGGAAGACTTTGCCAAAAGAAAAGTTTCCGGCCGGCGTCATCGTCAAGGCTAACTCAAAGGGCTGGATGGACGAGGAGAAGATGACCGAGTGGCTGAGTTTATGTCAAGAGACCGGATGGCTTTTTCCACAAATCTCCGTCTCTTTTGATCTACGACTCCATGCGCGCCCATCTCACCGAGGCTGTCAAAACCTAAGTGAAGCAAACTAATTCGGAGCTTGCCGTCATTCCGGGTGGATTAACCAAAGAACTCCAACCACTAGATAGTGGTGTCAACAGGTCGTTCAAAGTTAAATTACGAGCTGCGTGGGAGCATTGGATGACAGAAGGCGAACACACATTCACCAAGACAGGGAGGCAACGCCGAGCGAGTTACCCCGCTATCTGTCAATGGATCGTGGATGCTTGGGTTAAGGTATCAGTCTCAAGTGTCGTCCGAGCTTTCACGAAGGCTGGAATAATCATTGAACAGCTAAGTAACCGCAACGAGACTGATTCAGATAATGATGAATGATGTTTAACTCATCTGATTGTTTTATTTTGCTGAATGCACTTTAAACGCCCTTTAATCCAGCGTGAGAGGGATTCGGGCATCGTTGATACCGAAATTGCACAGCTGTTTACCGTAACTCAGACACGGAAGGTTAAGAATTTGATGGAATTGTGGAAGTTGAATATACTGGCAAAAGTAAATGTATTTTTCAATATTGAATGTGTTACAGCTTAACAGTGTTAAGAGTTAATGTGAATGAGCTTACTAAAGGTCAAGTTATCTGACTGTTTTGTTTGTCTTAATGCACCTTATAATACGGTACACCTTATGTATGAAAACAGACCCAGTCTTCAACGGTGCGCCTTATAGTGCGGAAAATATGGTATATCTATTTTATTGCTAAAGCCCTTTCTGGATGAATGCAAACTGCATTTCGTTGCCTTGTAATTGTGACATGTGCAATAACAATAAAGTTGAATTCTATTCTATTCTATTTGCATAATGACTGAAACCAGCCCACTGAAGGAACAATGGGCTGGGAGGTCAGTTCCTTAATCTTAATTATGCAAATTCTCATGACCATTGATCAAAACCCACTGATCAATGGCCATGAGTACCATTCACAGAGTTGGGGAATGGCTGCAATCACAGCATTGTAAGATGGTGACAGATGTACCCTTAGGCCCCCTCCTCGATTCAGAGATGGTCTTTCCCTTTTCACGTAAATGGCCTCCTTGACTCCGCGCTCAAACCAGCGTTCCTCCCTGTCCAGGATGTGTACATCCTCATCATTGAAAGAGTGTCCACTGGCCTGTAGGTGTAAATAGACTGCAGAGTCCTGGCCTGACGAGGTAGCTCTTCTGTGTTGTGGCCAGAGGTTGTTTGGTTTCCCCGATGTATAAATCCTGGCAATCCTCCTGGCACTTAACAGCGTACACTATGTTACTCTGTTTGTGTCGGGGGACCCGATCCTTGGGGTGGACCAATTTTTGGTGCAGCGTGTTTTGGGGTTTAAAAGCCACAGAGACCCGGTGTTTAGAAAAAATGCGTCTCAACTGCTCCGATACTCCTGACACATATGGGATCACTACAGGTTTTCGCTTGGGCAGCGGTGTCCTTCTCTCCTGGATCAGCTGGAGCTTTCTTTAGGAGCCTTCCCACTTTGACAAAAGTCCAGCTGGGATAACCACATTTACTCAGGGCCTTCTTCATGTGATGTTCTTCTGCCTCGCAGGCCGCTGTGTCAGTGGGGATGGTGTTCGCTCTGTGTTGTAGCGTCCTGATGACTCCCAGTTTATGCTCCAGTGGATGATGAGAGTCAAACCTTAAATAGTAATCCGTATGTGTTGTTGATCAATGGTCATGATAATTTGCATAATCATGATTAAGGAACTGACCTCCCAGCCTATTGTTCCTTCACTGGGCTGGTTTCAGTCATTATGTAAATGTCCTGTTTATAAGTTGGAAACCTGCAGTCAGCTGAGACTGAAGACGTCACCTGATGATGACGAAACGTTTCTCCCACAAAACGCTACGTCCAGATGAACAGAATCAACTTTTGGAGATTTACTTACCTGGATGATTGAGATGCATCAAGACTCTGGTGTACTATACAGACTCATACAGTGGGATTTGATATGGTTTGATTTCCTTGTAATAAATTTGACCTTTTTGGCTGATTTCCAGCTTCAGGTTTTTACTGAAAAAAGAAGAAATAAAAGTCCATATTCAGCTTATAGCCATTTATGCAGCCTCTAAAGTCATCACGCAGTTATGTGAAGACAAAATAGACAATTATGCTCAAAAAACAAGCCAATAAAATAAAACCACCAAAAACTGTTGCAAATTTGACAACTTTCACTTCTGCTTTCGTTGTGTCTGCAGGAAAATGAAAGTCGCCCGCTTAAAAGCCTCAAGATGGTAAAAGTCTTGCTGTGGCTTTGAAATCCCACTTTCATTTTGCTGATGAGTCTAATGCCTGAAGAACACACTGTACTAAAACATAGTAGAGCTGACTTCTACTTGTTCCTTATGGTCAATTATAGGCCAATCTCCAACCTTCCTTTTATAAAACAGATATGTGAAAGGTCATAGGTCACTCACCACAACAGGACGACATGATCAGAGCAAGCCAGAGAGAGACGGAGAGCAACACATTCATCCTGGACGAGAGACACAAACTGACTGAGACAGACAGAGAGAGAGAGCGGGGAGTGTTCAAATAGAAACTCTCCAAACAAGAGAAAACTTACAGCTTTTAACGAGCCTCAGCTTTGTGAGTCGGACCCAACAGGCTTTTTAAGATGAGGCCACTGAACTTAAAGAAAGATGTAAGCCCTGATAATAAAATATAAGGCAGGTCAGAGCTGTTCAAAATAAACAAACAATCACTCGAATAGTTTCAAAAATAAAGTCTTTTATTTTGTCTTTTTTATTACAACTTTCATTGCAGATAAAGCTTCTGTCTTTGGCTCCACCCACAATCAGTTCCAGATTTGATGGACAACCAATCCCAGCAGGAGCATCAGTTTCAGCTGACCAATCCCTGAGGCCTGAGAGAGGTCACACACAAACACACAGGCAGAAAGGTTCAAATTTCACGCCATAAACTTTATTGTTTTCATACTGAGTAAACTTAAACTGGCCACTGGCAGCCATGCACGCCCAAATTATGGAGACACGTGTTACACACATGGATGCATGCGTCCTCACATATGTGGCGCTATGATAAAGATAAAGACATGAAAATCGTATTTTATGCTCAAAGGCACTTTCTTTTGGTAAGGCCACTGTTAATGTCGATTGTACTGTTCGCCAGCAGGGGGCACTCAGTCTCGAACGCATCGGTAGCTGGCGCTTCACGAGTGTTAGTCAGTAGTGAAGATGCAGCGTACGGCCCGCGCAGAAAGAACTGATTGACTGTTTTTCTACAGGTAAGCTGGGTGGGATGTTATAAAAGTGACAGACCGCAGTGGCGGCTGATGATGAAGGTCTTGTAGTGTGACAATGTTAGGCTGGAGATTTAATTCCCAAGTTGATCCAGTTGTTAGACTGTGCCGAGAGTCTTTGATTTCCATACAGGTATTTTTTGGGTCAAAGCCACAATATATGTTTTGCACAATAAGAGAAAGTGACTGAATGTTCATTTCAAGTCAAGAACAACGTTTAGTTGAAAAGGATGCAGGTTGATAAATGCAGTTCAGGTTGATGAATAGATGAAAACAAGATAAAACTGTAATGAGAGTTCACTCTGGTATTCGTGCATACAGTAAAATGTACTTTTGTGATTGTGCAGTACATAAAAGTGGTGCGTGTGACTATGAAAGTGTAAAGTTTAGAGAAAGTAAAGTCATTGTCACTAGAAGAAGTGTTAGTCAGTAACGAAGAGGCAGCGTACGAACTGAAAGAAAGAACTGGTTAACCTGTCGTTTTTCTATTTTTCTACAGTTTCTGTGAAAAATAAATATGTTGCACAGGAGATGAGTGTGCGCATCATTTTCAGCAGTGTCACGAGTACAGTACGTGACACAAAACCACAAACATACAGACGGGAAGAAACTCAACAACTTTCATTTCTGTTTATCAAGCGTCTGCAGGAAAGTTAGACCAACTAAAAAGCCACAAGTAAGTGATGGGCTTACACGCCAGCTTTACTTGTAGTTTTGAAGTAACGTCGGAAAAATCAAAGTCAGCTAAACACTGATGGCTGATCTCTGCTTAGCTGTGCTTAGCCCGGGCCCTCTGGTGGTGGTCAGAGGGCCCGGTGGCGCCAGTGTCCGGCAGCCTCGCCTCTGTCAGTGCGCCCCAGGGTGGCTGTGGCTACAATGTAGCTGCCATCACCAGTGTGTGGATGTGTGTGAATGACTGAATGTAGTGTAAAGCGCTTTGGGGTCCTATGGACTAGAAAAGCGCTTTACAAATGCAGGCCATTTACCATTTACCATTTAGTTTTAGGATTGTTGAAGTGAATCCAGCGGGCATCTGTCAGAAAACCTCCTGAATATAAAGTCGGATTTTTTTCTAATTATTTCCAATATTAATGTTTAAAGTTTTAAAAAAGTACAAATTTAAGCTCAAACACAAAAAAAATCTTTGGATTTTCTGATGTTAAACACTCATTTTGTGACATGTGTAATCAGGATTTCTGGAGGTGTTTCATTGTGTTTTTGCAGTTCAGCTGTGTTTAATGTGATCGTCCACAGTTATTACATGACAGTATGTGACAAAAATAAGGAAAAGCAAAATAACTAAATAAATCTTTTCCAGTTTTAAGTTGTAATTCTGTCCTTTACCAGTACATCTGAAAAAAGATGGCTTACCTTGTTCATGGGGACAAATTCTAGAAAGACAAGAAAGCACAGAAGCTGCTGTGAGTACAGCTCAGCAACAGTTGCGTTACTAGATAAGGTGTCTGTGCTGTGCAGGTGCTCTGGAGTTACCATAGTAATAGTAGTCATAATAAGAAGATAAGTTATAATAAGAAGTGTCGTTATTCGCTGAGAATTCATACATGTCTTCATGGTGCAAGTTTTCCTTTTCAATGATTCCTGGTGATGAAAATTAAGCAGAAACAATAAATTCATGTGACCTGATGGAAGGTGAGCTAAAAACAAACTACAAACTGCTCTACAAGCCTGGCATTTTAGTTTTTAGTTTTTGATGTTCATGGTTTCATGCACCAAACATTAATGTAGTGGTATGAAGTAGTTTGACAGAGCAAGTGTCTCCAGGACAATTACTCCAGCAAATTCTTAACAGATCTCTAAATTTCTTTTTAAACAATCTTTTTAAAAACTTATGAAACTGTAACTGCAGTAATGCAACAAACATCTTCTGACGTCCAGTAAAGTCACGATGGATCAATCAGCTGGTCGACCTCTGTGGAGCAAGTTTGCTTTTTTAGGATTGTTGACGTGAATCCATCAGTTAGCAAAATGATTTGCAATTTTAATATTTAAAGTTTCAAAGCAGCTGCAGCCGTTTATAAGAAATAATGCAGAAAACATCCTGACTGCCAAAAAAAGAACAGGCGTGATCATTCTCTCAATCAGCATCACATCTTTCATGTAAAACAGCTTAAACCTGCAGCAGATTAGGATTAAAGGATGTTCTGGTTCCAGTTCACTCACTACAGCAGACTAACATCATCAGAGACAGCCAGAGACAGATGGACAGCAAGGCATTCATCCTGAACGACAGACACAAACTCACTGAGAGAGCTTCACGACTTCAACAAGATGACAAAGGTTTATTTTCAGCACTTTTTCACTTCCTCATCAGCTCAGTCGGTCTGCTTTTTACATGCAGACAGACTGAATATACTTCCAAGGAGTATTAGGGAAACATATTATTAATCATTTCGAGAATAAAGGCAAAATTTCAAGATTTCAGTTGTTGTTTCAAGACCCTTCTATACCCTCTGAGTGAGTGAAATGGTTTCTTTTAGCTGATAAACACAGTGTGTTGATGAGTATAAGGACGCTGAAAAGAAAAAGACAGAAAAACACAAATTCAGAAGAGGAGATGCACACAAAGAAAAAAAAAGAGGACGTGGTATATCATAATACAGTTAAACATTTGTTTCACTGACCCATCCTAACAAGGCATTTCATAGAGATTACAGCAAACATGTTACGTTTCAACTTTAATTGTAAAATTTCAATTTTATTCTCAAAACGATCGAAAATATTTTTTATTTTCTTAATGTAGCAATAATACTCCGGTGTAATCTCCAAAAGTGGGTTCTGTTCATCTGGACATTTTCAGTGGGAGAAACGTTTCGTCACTCATCCAGGTGACTCTGCTGACTACAGGTTTCCCCAACCTTATAAACAGTACTTTTTCTATATTTATGTAAATATATTTCTGTATAGCTTTTTTTTTAATTTCATATTTCTGTATAGTTTTCATATTTATATTCTCTTCATAGCTTGTACACCCACTACAGCCTGTACATACTTATAATTATTGCATATTCATAACATACCTTCATACCGTGTACATTTTAACATACCCATAATAGACCCATATTTTGTACCCTCATACCTATAACAGACCCATTTCTGTAATATCGTATTTACCGCACTATAAGGTGCACATAAAATCCTTAAATCTTCACAAAAATCGACAGTGCGCCTTATGTATGAATTTTGGTTTGTGCTTACTGACCTCGAACTGATGTTATGTGCTACACGATGCTCAAAAATCTTTCAAAAAAAATTTTAGTGCCACTTTTCGGAGCATTACGGTTACTGTTGCAATGAGCCTCGCGGAGTAATACGTACTGTGCTTCAACAAAACATTACCGTGTTGTGTGTGTATAAAAATGGCACCCGCGAAGAGACACGCTTACGAAGCGGATTTTAAACTCCGAGCAATCAGTTATGCAGCAGAAAATGGAAATAGAGCAGCTGCGAGACAATTCGGCATTAATGAGTCGATGGTGCGCAAGTGGAGGAAGCAAGAAGATGACCTAAAACAAGTAAAGACGACCAAAAGGAGTTTCCGAGGGAACAAGGTGCGATGGCCGCAGTTAGAGGACAAAATTGAACAGTGGGTTATTGAACAGAGAACAGCAGGCAGAAGTGTCTCTACAGTCTCTGTTCGACTCAAGGCAACAGCGGCAGCACGTGACATGCAGATCAACGACTTTCGAGGGGGACCTTCTTGGTGCTTCCGTTTTATGAAAAGGCATAATCTCTCAATCCGCACAAGAACTACTGTCTCACAGCAACTGCCAAACGATTACAAGAAAAGTTGGCCATTTTCTGCACGCACTGCCAGAATAAGATCACTGAAAAAAAGATCCAGCTAGAACGCATCACTAACATGGACGAGGTCCCCCTCAACTTTGACATCCCCGTGAACCGTACTGTCGAGAAAACAGGGACCAGTACGGTATCTATACGCACCACAGGGAACGAGAAGTCATCCTTCACTGTAGTTCTGGGCTGCCAAGCTAATGGCCAGAAACTACCACCCATGGTCATTTTCAAGAGGAAGACTTTGCCAAAAGAAAAGTTTCCGGCCGGCGTCATCGTCAAGGCTAACTCAAAGGGCTGGATGGACGAAGAGAAAATGAGCGAGTGGCTGAGGGAAGTTTATGTCAAGAGACCGGATGGCTTTTTCCACAAATCTCCGTCTCTTTTGATCTACGACTCCATGCGCGCCCATCTCACCGAGGCTGTCAAAACCCAAGTGAAGCAAACTAATTCGGAGCTTGCCGTCATTCCGGGTGGATTAACCAAAGAACTCCAACCACTAGATATTGGTATCAACAGGTCGTTCAAAGTTAAATTACGAGCTGCGTGGGAGCATTGGATGACAGAAGGCGAACACACATTCACCAAGACAGGGAGGCAACGCCGAGCGAGTTACGCCACTATCTGCCAATGGATCGTGGCTGCTTGGGCTAAGGTATCAGTCTCAAGTGTCGTCCGAGCTTTCACGAAGGCTGGAATAATCACTGAACAGCTAAGTAACAGCAACGAGACTGATTCGGATAATGATGAGAGGGATCCGGGCATGCTTGATGCCGAAATTGCCCATGTTTTATTTTGCTGAATGCACTTTAAACGCCCTTTAATCCAGCGTGAGAGGGATTCGGGCATCGTTGATACCGAAATTGCACAGCTGTTTACCGTAACTCAGACACGGAAGGTTAAGAATTTGATGGAATTGTGGAAGTTGAATATACTGGCAAAAGTAAATGTATTTTTCAATATTGAATGTGTTACAGCTTAACAGTGTTAAGAGTTAATGTGAATGAGCTTACTAAAGGTCAAGTTATCTGACTGTTTTGTTTGTCTTAATGCACCTTATAATACGGTACACCTTATGTATGAAAACAGACCCAGTCTTCAACGGTGCGCCTTATAGTGCGGAAAATATGGTATATCTATTTTATTGCTAAAGCCCTTTCTGGATGAATGCAAACTGCATTTCGTTGCCTTGTAATTGTGACATGTGCAATAACAATAAAGTTGAATTCTATTCTATTCTATTTGCATAATGACTGAAACCAGCCCACTGAAGGAACAATGGGCTGGGAGGTCAGTTCCTTAATCTTAATTATGCAAATTCTCATGACCATTGATCAAAACCCACTGATCAATGGCCATGAGTACCATTCACAGAGTTGGGGAATGGCTGCAATCACAGCATTGTAAGATGGTGACAGATGTACCCTTAGGCCCCCTCCTCGATTCAGAGATGGTCTTTCCCTTTTCACGTAAATGGCCTCCTTGACTCCGCGCTCAAACCAGCGTTCCTCCCTGTCCAGGATGTGTACATCCTCATCATTGAAAGAGTGTCCACTGGCCTGTAGGTGTAAATAGACTGCAGAGTCCTGGCCTGACGAGGTAGCTCTTCTGTGTTGTGGCCAGAGGTTGTTTGGTTTCCCCGATGTATAAATCCTGGCAATCCTCCTGGCACTTAACAGCGTACACTATGTTACTCTGTTTGTGTCGGGGGACCCGATCCTTGGGGTGGACCAATTTTTGGTGCAGCGTGTTTTGGGGTTTAAAAGCCACAGAGACCCGGTGTTTAGAAAAAATGCGTCTCAACTGCTCCGATACTCCTGACACATATGGGATCACTACAGGTTTTCGCTTGGGCAGCGGTGTCCTTCTCTCCTGGATCAGCTGGAGCTTTCTTTAGGAGCCTTCCCACTTTGACAAAAGTCCAGCTGGGATAACCACATTTACTCAGGGCCTTCTTGATGTTCTTCTGCCTCCCTGGCCGCTGTGTCTGTGGGGATGGTGTTCGCTCTGTGTTGTAGCGTCCTGATGACACCCAGTTTATGCTCCAGTGGATGATGAGAGTCAAACCTTAAATACTGATCCGTATGTAGGTTTACGGTACACGTCAGCTTTTGCATATAAGATTAAGGAACTGACCTCCCAGCCTATTGTTCCTTCACTGGGCTGGTTTCAGTCATTATGTAAATGTCCTGTTTATAAGTTGGAAACCTGCAGTCAGCTGAGACTGAAGACGTCACCTGATGATGACGAAACGTTTCTCCCACAAAACGCTGCGTCCAGATGAACAGAATCAACTTTTGGAGATTTACTTACCTGGATGATTGAGATGCATCAAGACTCTGGTGTACTATACAGACTCATACAGTGGGATTTGATATGGTTTGATTTCCTTGTAATAAATTTGACCTTTTTGGCTGATTTCCAGCTTCAGGTTTTTACTGAAAAAAGAAGAAATAAAAGTCCATATTCAGCTTATAGCCATTTATGCAGCCTCTAAAGTCATTACGCAGTTATGTGAAGACAAAATAGACAATTATGCTCAAAAAACAAGCCAATAAAATAAAACCACCAAAAACTGTTGCAAATTTGACAACTTTCACTTCTGCTTTCGTTGTGTCTGCAGGAAAATGAAAGTCGCCCGCTTAAAAGCCTCAAGATGGTAAAAGTCTTGCTGTGGCTTTGAAATCCCACTTTCATTTTGCTGATGAGTCTAATGCCTGAAGAACACACTGTACTAAAACATAGTAGAGCTGACTTCTACTTGTTCCTTATGGTCAATTATAGGCCAATCTCCAACCTTCCTTTATATCAAACATCCTTGAAAGAGTAGTTGTCAAACAGCTAACAGATCATCTGCAGAGGTTTATTTGAAGAGTTTCAGTCAGGTTTCAGAGCTCAGCACAGAAACAGCTTTAGTGAAGGTTACAAATGATCTTCTTATGGCCTCTGACAGTGGACTCATCTCTGTGCTTGTCCTGCTAGACCTTAGTGCAGCGTTCGATACTGTTGACCATAATATCCTATTAGAGCGATTAGAACATGCTGTAGGTATTACAGGTACTGCGCTGCAGTGGTTTGTATCATATCTATCTAATAGACTCCAGTTTGTGCATGTAAATGGAGAGTCCTCTTCACACACTGAGGTTAATTATGGAGTTCCACAGGGTTCAGTGCTAGGACCAATTCTGTTTACATTATACATGCTTCCCTTAGGCAGCATCATTAGAAGACATAGCATACATTTACACTGCTATGCAGATGACACCCAGCTCTATCTGTCCATGAAGCCAGATAACACACACCAATGAGTTAAACTGCAGGAATGTCTTAAAGACATAAAGACCTGGATGGCCGCTAACTTTCTGCTTCTTAATTCAGATCAA
The DNA here is from genome assembly GCF_018398535.1 of Haplochromis burtoni. Lineage (NCBI taxonomy): Eukaryota > Metazoa > Chordata > Actinopteri > Cichliformes > Cichlidae > Haplochromis > Haplochromis burtoni. The sequence goes on from NW_024582942.1 coordinate 161,195, forward strand.
ACTGAGGTTATTGTACTCGGCCCTGAAAATCTTAGAAATATGGTATCTAAGCAGATTCTTACTCTGGATGGCATTACCTTGGCCTCCAGTAACACTGTGAGGAACCTTGGAGTCATTTTTGACCAGGACATGTCCTTCAACGCACATATTAAACAAATATGTAAGACTGCGTTCTTCCATTTGTGCAACATCTCTAAAGTTAGAAATATCCTGTCTCAGAGTGACGCTGAAAAACTAGTTCCCCTCCCTGAGCCTAGTTCTGCTGGGATACTCCAGTGAGGTTTCTGATAAATCTAGTACTCTGTGACTGTATCTGATGACTGGCAGGTCATAAGTGTTGATAGATCTTGTTCTTACTGTTCAGCTGACTCCTCAGGACTTGCCTGACCCTCTGCAGGTACTTGGTGGTTGCAGCTTTCCCAGCAGCCTGTTCACGGTTCCTATTTTCCTGTGGGATTCCCAGGTACTCGTAGGCGTCCTCAGTGTCTGCAATGTTTCCTTCTGGCAGTGCAATCCCCTCAGTTCGAAGTACTCTTTTTTGGGAAGATTGACTGTTTGGATTTTGATTATTTTTTTCCCCCTGAATAATAAACTGCCTCTTTTATAAACTGCATTTTCTGTTTTCTTTGTTAATATTTAAATTTCTTTGATGATCTGAAATATTTATTAAATATTATTAAGTTTGACAAACACACACACACACAAAAAAATAGGGGGTGGGGATGTCAAAGCTGCTGAGTTTACAGTGTCAGTACTTTATCTGTGTTTTATACCCACAAAGCTAGACGTTTAGACACCATCTGTGCTCGAAATTCAAACTGATGTGAACATTGTTACGGCCCTGGCAGAGCGGCCTCCTGAAGTTGTCTGTGTGGGCGTGTCCGACCATCTCTCCTGCCTTAGCTGCCACCTTTCTTTTGTGCAGCTGACTCTCGTTGGTAATTAAAAATATTTAAGCCCAGGGAAAGGTGAGCTCTGGGCCAGAGTGCCATTAGTGTGGTTGCAGCTAGTGAGCTGCTCTCTTTTTGACTTACTTTTTACTTTATTGACCACCGCTTGAGTTGTGTTTGTTTTCCTTAAATGGTGATAGCGGCTTGTCCGTCTCTTTTAGTTGAGCTACTTTAATAAAACTATTTAATTTAACCCTTTTGCCTCCTTGACTCCTTTTTCTGACCCGGACACTATTTGTTACTTCCCCCCCTCATCGCCTGGACCCTTTTAGGGGAACGTAACAACATCACAAACCCACAGATGCAAAGTGGCACAGACATGATTACAATCAAAGAAGGAGCACTTAGCCTCATGAATTCACTCATTTGACCTTTTACGTACAATATGCTAAGATTTTGATTATCATCCTGCCTCTGTAACCTGTTGAGTTACATCATCCCTAAAAACTCCTGCTGTACAGAAGCGCCGAATAACTTGACAAAAACGTGAAGCAGGATAACAATAATGTGAACGCTTAAACATCATTCAGATTAATAACTATGTACACCTTTGTTTGTCACTATTCAAGTCTTTCACATTGCTGCGCTTTAAATGACTTACACAAATGCATTGAAGCATTTCAGAGGCAATGATTCAATGATTCAATGATTAAAATTTAAATTATGATAGTTTTGTATTGAACGATGTATATTTTCCTTGTAAAGAAGTAAATATGGGTAATAAATGCACTACCTAAATAGAAGATTGCACAGATTGTAATGAATAAATCAAATATTTTATTAAAGAGTTTCTGTGAAGGACCAAAGCTAATTAAATTAGCTGCATGAAGTAATCATTAAAAAGTCACAGCAAATATTTTTATCAGTGTGCGTTTTTATTCAAACATTCTTTTATAACTAAATTTCTCATTTAGTTAAAAATCTAAAACACAAATATACGAGACTGAACCTGAGAAGAACTCAGCTTTCATAATAAGATGCAAAGAAGACGTTGACCATTAATACTGTTACCTATCCGGTTGTTCAGTGATGACGCGACGAATCCTACTTCCGGGTCTAAAGTAGTCTGCGTTTAATATGGCTTTTGTGTTGTTAACATGTTTAATGTTATGTATTTTCTTCTATTTAATCTCAAAAAGCTCCTAAAACAGTCAGTGATCACTGTTGACCTCCCTCGGCTTTTATTACCGCTAATCATTTATTTAAGCTCAGTTTTTAAAACCTTAGGATGTAACTACAGCCCAGCCCATGCAGCAGTATATGAATGACTAACCTCGTATTGTGGATGGATTATCTCAGTTGTTCTCCTGGCTGAAGTTTGGTCCTTTTACAGCATCCTGCCATGCGATTACATTTGTTCCTGACCACCGAGAACACTCACGTTAACTTTTATCGAGTGGAAAAAAAGTTAGCTTGTTTATATTATGCTAACATAGCTGTGTCGCTAGCGGTCACGTAGCACATCATTATATACCAGCTAGCCCAACTTCAGTAACCCTACAAACGTCACTGCTGTTTAGTTTTCTGTCTTCATTTATGCTGGAAGTGATAACAGAGCTGTACGTTTTAATTTGTTTCCAAAACCCCGCAGTCAGGACATGCTATATTGTATTTAGATAGAAGCTAGCGAGCTAACTCCCTGCTAACTTCTAACTCCGTTAAATGTCATAAATTCCGTTTTCATGGATGCCTGGATGTTAATACACAACTCGTGTTAAACTCAAATATATCCTATCCGTCTGGTTAGACGTTCCACATTCCATTCATGACATTGTTCTTATAAGATCCGAAAAAAGAACTGTAGTGGACTAGAATTTATCAGACCCAATCATCACTCTCTGCCCATTAATAGTAATGCCATAGTTATCGATTTCGACACATAGGAACAGCACGAGGTATTAAGGCCACAACATGCTTTTGTGCCTGCAGCGGAGTTTAGGCCCAGACACGGCTAGTGACGTCA
>NW_024582942.1:164132-166186 GCF_018398535.1 Haplochromis burtoni
GACTTAACGACCGGATAGAGGAACTGCAAACAATGACTCCATGAATCAAATGTTGTCAAAAAAGTTTTGTTGGTTTGTTTTTTTGTCTGCAGATATTTTATTACAGTTTTAGCCAATAAGTGGACGATGTTGGTTTTTGTTCCATTTTCGGTCCTGTGTCATTACAGCATAACGTGACATTATGTTGTAATGTAATTTTAACTAAAACGAATCATTGATGACCGTGTTATCGTCACCATGATCTTTGTCAATTCCAAATCTGAAGGACAGCCAATCCCAGCAGGAACACGAGCTTCAGCTGACCAATCCCTGAGGCCTGAGAGAGTGAACAACACAGACACACATACATGCATGTTTATCTGGCACAAAAAAGGTGAAATGTTGTATGTTAGCAGCTTCTATTGTGACTCATGATGCCATCATGTGAGATCTGGATTTGTTTTGCAAACACTGTCTTTGAAACTGTGGCTGTGTTAGAGTGGCAGACAGTATGTGACGGAAAATACAGAAAAGCAGAATCAATAAATAAATATTTTCTTGTTTTAAGTTAAAACTATAAATCTGTCCTTTACTGACACGTCTAAAAAAAAACCCCAAAAAAACAGGATTTCTCACCTTGTTCCTGAAATTGGACTCATCCTCTAAAAGACAGGAGAAAGCACAGATACTGGCATCAGTACCAAAGTACCAATAATAGACAAAGTGTCTGTGCTGTGTTGGTGCGCTGCTGTTACCTTTAAAAGAAGTGTGGACAAGGTCAGTGCTGAATTCGATATAGTCATGGCTGTAGTCAAGGTCCGTCAAGTTGAAGTCGACAGGGTCGGTCAAGTTGAAGTCATTGTAATCCGTCAAGTTGAAGTCAGTATAGTCAGTCCAGTCAAACTCTGTGAGGTCATAATGGTCCCAGTCTTCTTTTTCACTGTTTTCTGTGATAAAAATTCAGCAGAAACAAAATAAAAAGCACGTAAGCTGACAGAAGTTGGCTGACATACACATACACACCCTTTATAAAACAACCCAATTGTAATTCATTCTGTATATGTAATAAATATTATTAAATATAGTATTACTCTGGATTAATATTTTATTTAATTAGTATGAAGCTTTTTAACAGCCTTGGAAAATAAAGGTCATCTGAACAGTCTGAAGTCTGTGGATGTTTGGAGCTAATTGGTCAGAAAAAAAAAGGCTGTCAGTTTTGCTTTCGGTTTGAAGGCGAGGCCGTGACCTGTGCGTCACATCAGGACATCCCATTAATAACCAGCGAAATCCACGAAGCAGCCAACTTTGTTTTTTTCCAATTGTTATAGACGTTTTAAGACTGTAACCCCCCCCCCAAAACCACACACTTTATACACTTTTCTCAGACAGGCATGAACATTTACACACTTTTCTGTCTTGTTTAAATCCTCAAAGTTCAAACCTTCGTAGAAACAAACAAGTCCAGTGTTATAGAATCAAAGTCGCCCGCAGGAGCCTCTGACGCTGCAAAACGTTTCATCGACATTGTTGTGTTTGGTGGAGAAAACTTACAAACATACAGTGCAGCACTCGCTGCCAGCGAGGGAAGATTTATGTACATTTGACAAGCTGAACGCATTCTGTACTGCACAGGAGACACGGCACGATTATTTATAACAGTCCGCAGCCAATCAGGACGCAGAACACAATGCGGGGTTTAAAAAAAAAAGAACAAAAAACAAAAAAATAGCCTAAACATGGAAAGTTGCACGCGCACACACAAAAAAAATAAAAAATCCGCGAGACCGCGTTACAGCGACGGATGACTGTGCAAACAAAGAACAAACACTTGCCGATAGATTGAATGTATTTATCTGATAGCAAAAGCTAAAAACGCAAACATATAAATAAAGTCAAAGACTCAGCGGTCCTGTTGCTCTATTTTCACCTGTAAAGCAGGAGCGGGGCAGGCGGAGGTTTACCCTGGTGCAGGTGTGCCGCGGTCAGTGGAAGAATCCGCGAGTTTCTCTGTGAGTTTCCCATTACGTCGTAGCTACTCGGTGCTTGTTGGAAGTTTAGGGTTTTTTCGCTGT
>NW_024582942.1:167504-169704 GCF_018398535.1 Haplochromis burtoni
AAAAAGAAGTTTTCTTTTTGCAGATTCAAAGAGTTTCAGATTAGAGCAAAAGACGGCCGATGACCCTCCCATCACCAAAGCAGACTGTTGTCTTAGTTTGATGTGTAAGGATCAACTACTCACTGCATTTTGTACTGTTGAAATTTGAGCTTATAAATAATATAATGTAATATTAATCTTTTATGGGCACAAGCCGGAGTTCACTTAGAGCCAGCAAACCTGGATAAATGTGGAGGGCTGAGTCAGGAAGTGCATGAAATCAAGGATGCAGATAATCAAGGACCAGGTTGATCAGGCCCACGGTGCCGATGACGGCGTCCGGCGTTGTTGGCCAACAGGATATAAGTGGAAACGCTGCTACTGTTTGAAGAAAACACAGGATGAGCAGAGGGGAAAAACATTATGTACAGAGAGGATTCCCACTCTGCTCATCTGGATATGACTATTATTATTATTATCATTATTATATTATGTGCACATACTTACAGCTAATGAGGCTGTAGACTTCTTCATGTGCGTCTTAATAAACTTTAATAAGTGATCAATTCCACCGGCTCCCTTTCAGACTTAAAACATTTATTTACGCCATCACAAACGTGTGACACCAACCTCATGCTTTGTATTTTATTTCAATAAAGAGAGAACATTTCAGAAGAATTGAACATCATTTATTGAGAAAGAGAAATTTATTTTAATGAATCTATTTGGTGACTAGACTCCGATGACTGCTGGTGGCCCATCAGAGTCAGACGCTGGTGGTGGTGAAGGTGAACCCTGAGGCTTGGACGGAGCTCTGAGTGACTCAGCGGGGTGGGGAGGAGGGAGGCGGGTTTTTAGAAAGGAGAGTCGGAGAGGGAGAATGAAGGAAAAGCACTGAAATTTAAACCGTGCAGAGCGGAGGCTGATTGGCTCAAAGGAGGCGAGCATAAAGATGATTGGACTACACTAACGATGCCAGTGTTGAGAGTGATACAGGATCTATTGCTTTAAAAAAAAACTGCTTTTATTAAAATGAAACTTAAATTAAAAAAAATGGGGAAGCTTGACTCGCTCTGGCCTCCGGGAGGAAACCCCGCTGCGGTTAATCGAGGTGCAGAGATGTGAAAGAAGAAGCTGAAAGTTGCAGATGCATAACAGGAAGTGACTTCAGAAATCATCAAATGATAGCTCGACCTTGGCTCCGCCCACCAATCAATTCCAGGCGTGAAGAATCACCAATCCCAGCAGGAGTACCAGGTTCAGCTGGCCAATCCCTGAGCCCTGAGAGAAGTAACATGGTTCACAGAAGCAAAAACAGCTACTTTGATATGTGATGTTTGACACGGATCCACATTTATGAACGTCATTATTTTTATCCAGACTAAAATTTAAACGTATCAGCTCAGAACCTTTAAAGCTGTGGAATTAACATAATCAACATTAAGTAATCAGTACTCACTACCAACATGTATTTTAATTAATATTTAAAATGTTAAAAGGAGCAACTTCTCTTAAATTTTAATAATGTTGACTAACATTAACTTTAAGGATGATTTATGGATAATAAAGGTTTTATTGCTTTTTGTGTCTCACTGAAAACAGAACACAGCCACATTAGACTTATTCTATGATGTCATCGAGAAAAGAGTAGAAAAAAATATCTGAAGCCCAAATTTCTGGCTCACTAGAATTTATTATTTGAACCTTCGACCAGGATAAACACAAAATGTCAGAAAATACTAATAAACAGAATACAGCATATATATAAATGTGAGTTAAATATTGTGAATTTGTCCTTTAATAATGCGTCTGAACATACATGGACATAAAACCTTTTTTTTAAAGCGCTCACCTTATTTGGGATCATAAGCTGTACCTCTGAAAACACAAAGACACAGAAAAGCACAGATGCTGATGGTAGTGCCATCAAGTCTCAGTTACTAAACAGAGTTTGTGTGTTTGTGTGGGTCTCTGCTGTTACCGGGGAAGCTGGAGTAATCAAAGGTGTGGTCGTTGTAGTCGTAGTCGTAGTCTGTCGTCTGTGTGACTGTGTGATCGGTGGTCAGCTCTTCCGTCTCGTGTCCTGTGGAGGAAAATGAAGCGCAAACATCAACAACATGTGAGCAGCTGGGATTTAAAGGAGGCCGTTTTCCTCTTGCTAACAGCGGCTGTGCTAAACGTTCAGCTTTCATGGAGATGTTTGAGCTGTTTAGGAATCACA
>NW_024582942.1:169724-268524 GCF_018398535.1 Haplochromis burtoni
TCAGTTACTAAACAGAGTTTGTGTGTTTGTGTGGGTCTCTGCTGTTACCGGGGAAGCTGGAGTAATCAAAGGTGTGGTCGTTGTAGTCGTAGTCGTAGTCTGTCGTCTGTGTGACTGTGTGATCGGTGGTCAGCTCTTCCGTCTCGTGTCCTGTGGAGGAAAATGAAGCGCAAACATCAACAACATGTGAGCAGCTGGGATTTAAAGGAGGCCGTTTTCCTCTTGCTAACAGCGGCTGTGCTAAACGTTCAGCTTTCATGGAGATGTTTGAGCTGTTTAGGAATCACAAGCGTTTTCATGGTTTTTACCAAATGCTGTGCTTTTACTGCAGCTGGCCACAGCGCGCTCCCATGTTGAAGAAAATCAACTCCTTTGCTTTGACAAACTCTTCAGTGTCTTTGGATCGTTACGCGTTTGCACCATGAAGGGTCCGATCCCTCGCTCCGTACACGTCACAGTTCATCTGCACGCGCCAGCTCTGGGCCGTATCTGCTTTGAGGGGAGTACTGTATTTCACAAATTGTTATCTTTGTTTGTATTCACTATCATGTCCTAAATCTTGGCCACGCAAGCAAAGGTAGCAGAATTTTAATCGTACTTTTAAAAACATTTTAAAAAACTTTGACCTCATTTTGACCTTGAAGAAGAGGTCAGAGGTCCAAAGGGACACGATATACAGAATGTGTATCTATAAATTTCCAACATGTCTGTATGTTGTCAATACAAACAGAAAAAGAAGCAAGTTTAAATAGCTCTATGTAATATATAATTAAAAATATGAGAATATACATGATGTAATATTGAACCCCTGAGGAAATGTATATTTCCCTCAGTATTATTATTATTGTTTTGGCCTTGAAGAAGAGGTCAGAGGTCAAAGGTGACTAAATCTTTATATGGTACTTCCTACATGTTGATGATGCACCCACACTATTGGGCATTTTGTCAATTTTCCATACATAAAATCATAAAGTTGACCTTGAAGACTTTGTGAGCAGAGTTTGAATGGATCATCAACATAACAGCTATGGAACGCCAAGACTGACATAATGAATCAATGAAATACACCATTAAATAATTAATTAAAATGTGAAATAAAGAAATAATTAATTAAAATGTGAAATAAATAAATAATTAATTAAAATGTGAAAAAAATAAATAAAATGTGAAATAAATAAATAAAATGTGAAATAAATAAATAAAATGTGAAATAAATAAATAAAATGTGAAATAAATAACTAGTTAATTAAAATGTGAAATAAATAAATAATTAATTAAAATGTGAAATAAATAAATAAAATGTGAAATAAATAAATAAAATTGGAAATAAATAAATAATTAATTAAAATTGGAAATAATTAAATAAATATGCATGACACATTTGATTAATTATTTAATTATGTATTTAATGAATTCATCATGTCAGTCTTGGCGTTTCACAGACAACACACTAAAAGAATGACAAATGCATGCAAATGCTACCAAAACCAGAACCTCCCTGGTTGAAGTAATAAACACCAGTGACCCCGAGCCACTGGCAGCCCTGCAGTAATATTGTCTCCATCATATTAGAGAGCCCATGTGCTTCAGAGCCGTTTCTCCTTCTGATAGACGTCAACCTCGGTTTCATTTATTCTGTTATTTTGTTCTTTGTGCAGCTTTAGATGTTTTCTGGTGAAGTCTACTCCGGCCTTCTTGCTCAGGAGTACCATGAGGGTTTGACAGTGACATCCCACTGAGTCTTCTTCACTTGGTTAGATGCTGTAAAGTGTTTTTTCTTAAGCGGGGAAATAATTCCGAGGTCTGTTGTGAGACACAGGGCACACCATGGATGTGTATATGTTATATTTCTCTTCAACAGAGGACTTTTACTATTCAAAATCTTATTCTTGCACAATTTTAACCCATCTGGTCAAGACCTTGGCTTATTTGTTGCTAACTTTACTAGAAGCCCAGCAGTTGCTTCATGCTCCAGGTTCATCTTCCCACTTCCTAAAACGTTCCTGTGCCAGCTCACGACCAAAACACCCAACACAGCCTGCTGCGTGAATACAAGGATGCACAAGTTTCTGGGAATAATGTTTGTAGCTTTTGGGCTCGTGCCAACAAATAAAGAAGTGAAATTCAAAACATTTCCTCTCAGTGCTCTCCCTCATGGGGGAGTTAAGCTGCAGAGAAGCCAGAAAATGCTTGACAGTGAGTAACACCAGCTGAAATCCACGATCTCGCTTGAGTGGATTGGATGGGTTGTTACCAACCAGTAGCGCCTTTAGAAATATATTTACTGAGCAAATAGAAGACGAGCTCAACGCCGTCTTTACCTGCTGCAGTACATATCCATGTGTATTGTTACAGTCTTATTCCAAAATAGATCAAATTCATTTTCACCTTAAACTCCGACACAGAGCCCTTTGGGCAGACGTTCTGCCAGGCTCCATCACGTTGGATGGTGAGCATCTGTGCAGATGTTCTGAGCAACTGCGTGACATTCACAGGCCGGTCTGTGATGTGCTGTTCTTTCCAGACGCACTGTATGACTAGGCCAGATTATTTCACAGTGTCTGCATGTTATACCCACAGAGCTACAGTTTAGCCTCATTTCCTGTCTTCTTCACATCTAAAGGTAAACCCACGTCCACATCACATACCCACAATGCAATGCAAAGTGTCTGAGGCGTGACTGCAGTCATATCTGCAGCAACATTTTTGTTTTCAGGCAGACACATTATGCTGTCTTTAGTTTGTTCCTAGTTTTAAACTGACGCCTGCATTGTGCTTGTTTGTATCTATAATTTTATATTCTAATATATTTTAAGCACAAGTTACAGTAAACCTCAGATTTTATTCTAACAGATTTTTGTAAAACATGGAAAAACTTCAGTTTGTGGATATTACAGAAGCATTGGATCCTTTTCCTAACGAGCCTGCTACAATGACGTTGTTTTGTCTCCCAGCTTTCTGATGAAACAATAAAACATGTAAACAGGATTATATTTTATGCTACTCGAGTATTTCCAGGACGATGTCCTAAACTAGTCTAAAACCCACAAACACAACATGACAAGTAAAGTAGCTGAGTCCTTTGAAATGACCGGGTTTCTAGAGAAAGACGTCAACAACCGTGAGTCTCGTGGTCGCTTCTGCTTTCAGTTCAAAGGCCAGTTTATAAAGAAGCAGTTTATAAAGAAGCAGTTTATAAAGACATGTCATCGATTACAGTTTTGTTTAGTAATTTTTAGTCTATCAGACAAACAAAAAACTCAGTGACTCTTCAACCTGTAACTGAAAGAATGAAACGCACAAAACTTTCATGGATCTCTCGATCAATATCAGACCTTTGAGTGCAAAAGTAGGTTTAGTCTGTTAATTAAAACAGATATGTGAAAGGTCATAGGTCACTCACCACAACAGGACGACATGATCAGAGCAAGCCAGAGAGAGACGGAGAGCAACACATTCATCCTGGACGAGAGACACAAACTGACTGAGACAGACAGAGAGAGAGAGGGGGCGTGTCTAAATAGAAACTCTCCAAACGAGAGAAAACTTACAGCTTTAACGAGCCTCAGCTTTGTGAGTCGGACACAACAGGCTTTTTAAGGTGAGGCCACTGAAAAAAACAAAGAAAAAAGTTTGAGCCTGGATGAGGAGAGTAAAATTTCACAAAAACAGTTTGTTTCACAATTTTCTAATAAATCTATAAGAAGGAACTGAAGGTCAGTGAAGAGAAAAGGCCAAATTTATTTAAAAAAACCTCAGAAATATATGAAAAAGTTGAAAATGTATGCGTCTTATTTTACCCCAGTGTGTCCCGACCAAGGTTATTATCGTTAACGAAAACTAACGAAATAACGAAAACTAGAAGTGAAAAAACATTTTCGTTAACGGAAATAAAAACGAGACTTTGCGAAAAAAGTAAAACTAAGTAAAACTGTTATGAGTGTTGATAGGTTTGTAGCTTAACCTATTCGCTGGAACGTTGAAGACAATATAATTACACAGCAAGCAAGACACGAAGTAGGCAAAGTTCTTCATGTTTCTCGTGCACGGGAGAGAACCGGACAAACGCCGTTCCTTCGCTTGACCCCAGTTGCTCTCGTCCGCTCCCCCGTAACACTGCTCTTTTATTGAGGTTACATGAATATGCATAGGTTCATTAACATATGACGTCTACATAAAAACAAAGAGTACCGTGTGTGTGTGTGTGTGTGTGTGGGTGGTCAGAGTGTGACCCCATAAATGACTTCCCTAAACCTGCTGGTCTGGAAGTCCAGCAGTTCATCTAAACAAAAGGCGCTTGGACTAAAACAGATATATGTCGTGTCCAAATTCACGGGCTGCGTCCTCCTGAGGACGCAATTGTAGACCGATTACGTCACAGCTGACGCGCCGAAGGCTGTCCAAATTCGTAGACTCCTCCGAATGCAGCCGACAAATGCGTCCTCCTTTTCCCCGAATTTGAAGGATGGGTCGGGTGTGTCCTTCGTGGCCCACCATATCCCAGAATTCATAGCGCGGCCCAGCCAAACTCCAGTTTCCAACAATGGCGGCCGCTACTAAGTTTTAAAATTACTCATACTAATCTTTCTGGGTCACAAAATAAACTTTTAACATATTTTCAGGCGAGAAAGTAGCTGTGTAAACATCAAATATCTGCTCGGTTTATCAAGATATCCCATATTTGCAAAAGTGCTTCGACGTTTTCGAGGCGTCTGCTACCCACCAGCTCGACAGCTAGCCGGGAGCTCGAGGGTTACTGATGCGGCCGAGAACGGCACAACTCCCGGCACATCATTTTCAGATCACCGCGGAGTTTCGCTGCTCGGGTTAAACGTAATATATAAGTCACTTAGACAACCTAAAAATGTTATTGTTGGGCTTTTTTCAGTGTTTTGTTTGTTCGTGAGTAAATCGGTTTGGCTGAGATTAAAGTTATTAGATTAGATAAAATAAAACTTTATTAATCCCCCGGGTGGGTTCCTCCTTGGTTTTCACACAGCTGACTAAACGTCAAACAGAAAACTGATTAAACAGAAGTGTGAGACAGTCGAGAATTTACGCCAGTGTCCTGTTATATTTTAGATAGCAAGGAGCAGACGGCCGAGTTTATTAAACTCCACCGAGACAGCGGTGACGCTAATCAGAAGGCTAGACCGTCCAATTTCACGGCCGTTTACTTCCGGCCTACCCGACCTTCTGAGGACCCGGCCCACGTAGACCGCGAAGGCCGGGTCCTCAGGAGGATGCAGCCCATGAATTTGGACACGACCTTTGATACATTTATCCTACCATAAAACAACGAGACAAGGTACGACCTCCCCCATGCTCCCAGAGTGCTCTGGAATCACACAAAGTTTGCAGACTATAAGGATCAAACCTCTACCAATCTAAAACTAATTATAAAACTCTATATAAGTAGATATTTCTAAGCATAAATGACAATCAACAATACAAAACCTAACAAGTGTTCACAAAACTAACTAAAATTAACTGTGTGTTCCGACCATGTTGTTCAATACAGGCGACATAAAAACAACCAGCAGTGAAGAATTTCATTCTATGTGTTAACAGACCTCTCTGCATTGAATCATATCTGTTATTAACCTCTGTCTCTCTTCCACAGCATGTCTTTATCCTGTCTTCCTTCTCTCACCCCAACCAATCACAGCAGATGGCCCCGCCCCTCCCTGAGCCTGGTTCTGCCGGAGGTTTCTTCCTGTTAAAAGGGAGTTTTTCCTTCCCACTGTCGCCAAAGTGCTGCTCATAGGGGGTCATTGATTGTTGGGTTTTTCTCTGTATGTATAATTGTAGGATGTACTGTACAATATAAAGCGCCTTGAGGAGACTGTTGTTGTGATTTGGCGCTGTGTAAATAAAATTGAATTCCTCATCAGAGGAAGAGTGTCTCCCTCGTCACCGCGGGCGAGCGGTGCTGTAGCAGCTGCTCAGGTGGATGTGTGCGTATGTGTTCCTCTGAGTGCTTATAGATGCGGGTGCTGATGCTGACGAGCGTGCCTCTCACGCACCTTTGAAGAAAGTGTCACCAACTACGAGCAGGAGCTGAGCAGTCAGTGCAGACCAGAGAGCACCGCAGGTACGTGAAACCTGAGGCCAGGTTTCAAACATGCTGTGATGCAACCCTTGTTCGACACACCTGACCTTTGACCCTTCCACTTTGTCTAACTACAAGCCGATCTCAAACTTGGAACAAACTGTTTACACCCAGCTGAAGGGCGTCCTGATAAGTCTAACATTTTGGACGTGTCCCGGTCTGGGTTTAAAACACACCACAGCACTGAATCTGCTCTTTTAAGGCTTTTTAAGGACTTATTTTTAGCCGTGGATTCAGGGAACAGTGTTTTTAGATCTAACAGCTGCTTTTAACACGGTGGACCATGGCGTTCTCACCTCCACAGTCTTGAGACTCTGATCCACGCATTTATCACCTCTCGCCTGGATTATTGTATTTGTGCTTTGAGTGGAATGAGCCCGGCCTCCCTCTCACGTCTACAGCTGCTACAAAACACTGCTGCACAATGTGTAGCCAGTAAAAACAAATGAGAGCTCCTAACCCCGGTGTCAGTGTCCCTTCACTGGCTTCCCGTTCAAGTTTGAATCCATTTATAATTCCTTTATTTGTTTTAAGTCTCGTAATGGTCTTGCATCTTCTAATGTCTGAGCTTGGCTTTTAACCCAGTGACTTGTCATCCGTCTTAAACGTTTACCTTTTGTATGTACCTGCACTGTTTGCTCCTATGTATTAACTTATAGCCGGTTTATTGTTTAATTCTTTTCTATTGTTTTGTACAGCACGTTGGTCAGCTGTGCTTTAGCAATAAAGTGAAAGTGAAAGTATGGAAGTCAGCAATGATCAGGCGCAACAAGAGCTTCCCCAGACTAAGGAAGAACAGAGGAAGTCTGCACCGTTCAGGGGGCAGAGCAGCTCGTAGCGAAGCAGCAGACTGATACCTTCATGGTGACTCATACAAACAAAGTGAAAATGGCAACCAGCGTCTTTCTCACAAGTTGCGTGTAGCTGAAAACCACAATAAGAAAGTAAGTGAGCACTCAGGATCAACTAAAAATGTAGAGTCAAAGTCAAAAGAGACGAAACAGAAGTGAGAATGTAGTAAGAAGCTGGTGTAGTGCTGCCACAAGCTGGAAAAACCTTCAAGGACCAGAGCGAAACACAGAGCAGACTACTGCCTGCTCTCCTGCCCCACTCCTGCTTTACAGGTGAAAACAGAGCAACAGGACCGCTGAGTCTTTGACTTTATTTATTTTCTGCTGTGTTTTACTTGCATCTATTTGAAAGACTGAGTGTAAACACAAAAAATATTTTATTTTATGTGCTGGAATGTGCAGAAAATAGGTTTAAATGTTAAACTAATTTCTTCCAGTCAGAGAATGTTGCAGATAATTAAATTTTTGCTTGATGCATAAAGTTAAAAGATTAAAACTAATAAAACAAGTTTTAAAATGTTACAGCATCATTAAAACTCTGAACTTGTTTCCAGAATACGTTCAACATAATTTCTCACAGTCTTCATATCTACACATCGAGGCAGAGTCACCGCCTCGATGTGTAAGACGCTGATTCACATCGAGGCTACTGCAGCAGGTTTTTCTGCTTCTTCATTAATAAAAATGTAGTTTAAATGTCAGGAACACGTCTCTTGAGTTACTTCACAACAACCTCATCACAGGAATATCCGAGCTTTAGTAGGCGGGCCTAATAATTGAGGATTTTGCTTGTGGATGCTCAGGAGGAGCAGCAGCGCCAACAAAGACGCAGAGTAGCTTTGAACCGGACAGAACCTTTGCTGTTTCGGACCCCATAGACCCAACCTCCAAGGGCCAAGAAGAGTTTGTCCATTTGTACAAAACCTGGCACTGAATGTGCAACGATTTATACTTGCCACTAAGGCTTTGGCCTCCCTGCCCTACCATGCCCATGCAGGATGCTGCAGCATAAACACTGTGCCCTGGCTGGTCAGCAGGATGTGTAGAAGAGTGACGTCCTTCATCCTGGTCTTTAGTGGCACCAAATGTTATATGTGGAACCTGTTTAAACAGGAACAATGAAGAGACACCTAGGCTCCGGTAACTGGACAGGTGCTTTGGTTTGTGCGTCGAGTGGACAGTTTTACTGAGATGCTGACGAAGACTCAGATATGAGAAGACGAGACCTGAACACCAGTGTGGATGACTCCAGTCCCATCTTTGCACAGTTCTGAGTCCAGGATAGATTATAAAGCTACTTTTTTTAACATATTAAAGATCGGACACCCCAATCATTACACTGCATATGTCAACTGCACTCCAACCTGAGGCTGGAAACCAAGGCCTGAGTTTCACCTGCTCAAAAACTAAAGTAATCCCACACACGTGGCTTTTTTAAATAATTCTCTTTCACCACCTTGAGTTCGGGGGTGTCACAGGACTCCTACGTGTGCTCCTATATTAGTGGTGGTTTCAGCGGTGAGACATATCACATTATCACAGATATGCATTTAGGTGTGTACAGGTTAAAAGTGGAGCTGGTTCAGGACTCGATCAACCAACAACTGCTGAGCCAATCAGGTGCGACGAGATTGGTCCTCAGTGGAAAAATGTGTTGTAGAAATTCCTCTTTAACTGTTTCTCATTAAATGTGAACATTTCATACATACTGTGTTAGCGTGGCTTCTTCCTTCTACCAGCTTTATTATTAATTTCCCAAATTTTCTGCAGAATTTTGCTGGTTTTTTCCTAATAAATGTGTCATTTTTTCTATTAACTTTGCCGGTCTTTCTCATAAATGTAAGACGTGTAAATGTTTTTAAAAAAGCCCCTTAACTTTTGTTTTTACTGAAAGCTGCTGAATAAGTGATTTTTGATTGGCTGGCGGTTATCAGTTATGATACACACTCACCCCCAAAGAAGTAGAGTCAGCACGTCTTCTTGAGTAATCATTTATTAATGAATTTAAGGCCACTCTGGACTGTGCAGAATTCATAAGGGGCGCAGAAATAAGTCAATTACATCATCCTGGGTAACTTCACTCTGCGGCTACGGATTTCTATTTTCACATCAGAACGGAGTCAAACCAAAGCAAACGTTTAAGCAGCTTAAAGAATCAAACATATTCACAGGTAGAGGCGGCTTGATACGCTGAAGTAAATGCTCAAAATACAAGTTTCCAGTTCACAACACAGCATGCTTCATATGTTTGAAGTGAGCACTGATATGTATTCAGCACTAAGTTGTTCTTGGCCATGCATGCCAACTCCCAGTACAGATATATAGGTGATATTATACGAGTGTGTAAGGCCAAAGGTTGAATATGATTTCAGAGTAAAGTCATAGTCTTCACACAGGACAGGACAAAACGAAGGTCTTTACAGAGCAAAAAAACAAAAAACGTCAAAAATGATCCCCGTCCACAAACTGTATATAAAAGATGGCTGTAGCATCGTGCCTTAAACCTGCAATCTTTTCTAACGACCAGCAGGTGGCCCCAAAAACAGGACTGCACTAACATGTGGAGCCAGTCGAGGGGACTGACTGCTTCCTGTTCATCGCATCGTACATAATGGACTGTATATAAATGATGGACGGAGCCACTGTGACATCACATCAACCCTTCCCATCAAAGATTTTTTACTTTAATAAATGTACATGCTGGTTCTGCGACTCCTCAGAGGCCCGCTCATTCTGGACCGCCACATGAAACAGGAAGTCCACACATCTGCCATCTTTTACATACAGTCTCTGTCTGATACCTGAAAACTACTGTGTGGTCTGTAGTGTTTCTGCACCGACAGTGTTACACAAATATTTGGACTGTACTTTATTATTTCACAGCTTTTCACACCGTCAGCATCCTCTTTGGTTTTGCAGCCAGCCTCACTGGTGACGACGCCCCCCACACACACAGATCTGTCAGTGGAAGAAACTGAGGCATATGTAGGATACGATGAGGACTAACAAAATAAAGGCATAATTTAACAAGAAAATAAATACTTTCTTGTTAAACACTACATTTGAGCCATTTCCGTGTTGGTGCACAGTTTGTTAAAAAAATAATATTCAACACCTGCATGCATTATTCATACTTACATTAGTGTTTTTTCAATTCTGTCTGTTTGGCAAGTTAACCAGTTATAATCAAGACTGAGCTAATGTCTGTCCGCCTCATGTCGTCTACATAATCTGTATTACATAAAAATTGAATGTTTACATTTTCAAACCACATTTTATTTATTTATTTAGTTTAAATTACAAAAATAAATCATGTCCCCCCCCCCACACACACAAACTTTGCCCTCCATACTCGCCTCATAAACACTATTTGGGTGGGTGGCTGCGGTAAAGCAGGTGCCAGTTTCCTCAAATAATTTGTACCAAAATGACTCTCTGTCATTTCCTGCAAGGCCATCATTCAGTGTTCTTGTTTCAGTAATTAAAATAGTTTAAAGGCACCTTAAAGTTACAAAATGTAACTACAACTTTGACCACTGGGGGCAGTGTTTCACCACAAGTGTTTGTTCAACTTCTTGCATTTCTATTCAGCGCCATCAACAAGTTCTTATTTAAGGTGACTCGTAATGTAACTGGCATTACACTAAAGTGTGTCGTCATCTCTTGAAACCTCTTCCAAAGGATTTTAACAATTATTAAAAACACCAGGATTTACATAAAGTACCCCAAATATTGCCCAATGTCATTGGCCTTAAATATTGATTACAGTTTTCTTCTAATGTTTGATTAGCTTAATAAATGTGACCATTGAATTTCATCGTTCCGTTTAATTTCCCAGATTTGTGCCGATTGAGGATAATTAGTGTCACATCCAAATTCACTGCATATAAAGCATCAGAGAAAAGAAAAAGACTCCATTTTGATGCAAAGCTTAACCCCACTGAACTCAGACAGAAGAGATGAATTCAATCAGAAGACGTCAGACATACTGAAGTTTAAGGAGATGGTGTAAAAGGCTGAAAAAAGAGGAGCTGCAACTTCATCTACTTCCACAAACTCATCTATAATCTTAAAAGATACGTTTGTCTTTGTAAAACAAAGGTGTTCACAGACAGGTGTGCAGAAGCGAGAACTTTGCCTTGACGGTAACAGAAGCACAGAAAACCCCTTCGGTGCTTTGAGACGAGAGTCTGACACAGTGCGACTGCTGCTCCTTCAAATCCACCATCCTCGGTAGAGTAAGGTACGAGTGAAAAGACGAGACAAAAAAATAGATTCTAAGGCCTCACACGGTTAAACCAGCGACCACAGCGCTGCAGATATATAAACTCATAGAGTCCAACTGTTAGCCCCGCCCCCCTCTCTCGGCTGCGGCTCCCTCAGAAGAATAAATTAGAGCAGGACCGGAGGAAGCGGCACATCACTTAGAAGAGTTGATCCATCTTTAACAGATTTAGGGGTTTCATCATCCAGCACGCCCGACGACGTGAAGGCGGAGCGACACTCGGGCGACAAAACTTACAGAAGAAAAATCGAGAGGAAAAAAGCCCAACACCTTCATACAGCATGTACTGATAGGATTATCCGTCTGAAGTGAGAGTAGCGAGGACTACTTCTCTTTGGGCTTTTCAGCGGCGTCTTTAGCTTCAGCCTTGGGAGCGGGGCCGGGAGTCCGGGGCGGCGGGTGCAGGCCGGCCTCCGTGCCGATGTTCACGGTGATGTTGGTGTACAGGGGCAGATATTCCCGCGAGATGACCTCGTATTCCACCGTGTTCATCCCGTCCGCCCTCCAGGTCTGACGCGTCTTAGCGAGCATGTTGAACCTGACAGACACACGAAGCAGAGCATCTTCACTCTTCCAGGAGAAACAGCACAGCGGCTCGATTACAGCAAAATCACGACCTCGTTGTTTCATGGTTTACAAACAAACAAACACTTTTCCACTTCGAGAGTACAGTAGACAGTAGACAGGTGTCCAAAAGCAAACATGTGGACAGACTGTAATCTGGCTTAAATAAAAACAGCCTGTGGCCTCACTTGTAATTTACTCAGGACCAGGTTTGCTCTAAAAGATGTCTGAAGGTTCATCGTGGTCTAAGGAGCCACGAAAGAAAAGCGTCTGGACTTCTTTAGGTTTCTTGAAGACATTACACCTCTCTGTCCTAAAGGTCAAAGGTCACTCCGTTGAGGATGTTTGAAACAGAAGTGAAAGAAGCCATCTATGTCCATGGCCATCTTTCAGTCACATGATAGGGTGGGGCTAGGTTTCACAATGAGCTCGCCCAAAACCGCGGCTGACAATGACCTTTTTTCACACCGTCGCTCATGTGATGAGACACACGACCAATAGTTGGTCAACGACCTTCTTAAGGGTTAAACACCTGAGACGCTCCACCGTTTACTCTCAGAACTGAAGAAGCGTCTCGGATGAGAGTTTAAACATCTTCAAGAAACTTAAAGACGTCCAGATTCTTTTACTTCGAGCTCCTTAGACGATCTAGAAGATACAGCTTCCAGCTTCCACTGCCCTAAAGCGCCAACGCTGAACAACACCGACTAATTTTAGTTTGCCGATCTGCATCGGTATCAGCATTTATACATGCCAACAAATGAAAATGCAAAGGGAGGCAGGAGAAACACATGTTAGAGGTGATGATGTGGCACCGCTCTGGATGCACGACTGTTTGGAATAACGGGAAAAATGACCAGCTGACCTGAGAAGAGTCGGGAAAGTGTCAAAGTATGGAAATCTTTGCAAACAAATCTTTCCAAAACATCTTTCCAAAACATTTCCTTCTTCATTCCGACACACGCGTCGTGTGTCGGAATGAAGAAGGAAATGTTTTGGAATGTGGGGTTTTAATATCTTCAAAATCTGCATCATTCAGGCTCCAGACAAAATTTACATAATGAAGCTCGCTAACGTCAGATGCGTCGGCGGGTCCGCGCTCCGTGTTTACGTTTTTTTTTCGCGATAGATTCTGAAGCTGCAGGTTTCATCTTTCTTCAGTCAAAATTGACTGAACCAGCAGCCAAAGAAGAGCAAACTACGCTTCACATACACGTCGTCATGAACTCCCTCCGATTTGCTGTTTTGCCTCCACTTCATGCACAGCTCTCTCTCTCTCTCGCTGTTTACTTCAAGAACTGTTTCCCATTCGCTTGCTTGTTACCCACCAGTCTACAGTTGTTTACAGCGCTGTCGGCCGCTGCGGTTTAAATGACTTTTTCATTTCTGCTGTTCAATACTGAAGAAATTTAAACTGTTTAAATGTATGCAAACTTGCAAAACGCTCAGCTGTGTCTCCAATCAAACCTCTAACTTTGCTCTGCTTCACGTCAGCAGCATCAGGTCATGTTCACGTGTTGATTCGTGGTTTTCTTTTGTTTTTGATCTACTGCTGAATATTTTTAAGGTCATCTGCTATAAAAAAAATCTCCTTCATGTTTTTCTGTTTTATACGGAGCCCTGCAGGGCACATGGGAGAAAAAAATTAAGACGGACTTTTGTGAGATCTCGCAAAAGTCCGTCTTAATTTTTTTTCTCCCATGTCCCCTGCAGGGCTCCGTAGTTTTATCCCCAGTTCTTTGACACAAAGGCATCTGCTGTGATGCTCACACCTTTGATCAAGTCTCACAAGTGTCAGCTTTCTTTTTATAGATATAAAAATATGTATATGTACTGATAAATGCTAAGAATTATAATATTTCCGACTGAGGCAAAATGTCCTCGATTCAAATCGAATCAATTCTAGAAATCTGTGACGATACGCAGCTCAACTTCCAGCTAGCTGTGACGTAGCGTGTGTCTAACTCTGGTATCCAACTATGGCCAGCGAGTCACGTCTGGTCGTTTCTGTGCTCAGACTTGAGATCTCGTTATCCCAGCGAGCACTCGGGCCGCAGTACCTCTTTGGGTTCACGTCGTTGCCTTTGTCCAGCTTGTGTTTGATCATCTTGTACCGGCCCACCTTCAGAGAAGGACGAGTGATGTACATGCCAGCCAGAGAGACTCTGTGGAGACCAGAAACAAGCGTTAGACCGATCACCCCTCCTGATCACTGAGGACACGCACAGCATTTCCCACATGATTACGGGTTAAATTCAGGGGCGGGGTCACTTTGACTGACATCTAGCCTCGGTCTCCAGTAATGTTTGACTCAGCTGTGTCAGGATCTCTGGACCATGTTTGACTGTTGGAGAATTCACCTGATCAATAACAGGTTTCTACTGTTGCCCCGGACAGTTTATGGATGCGAGAGCGCATAAAATGCAATATGACAGAGGCTGCCTCGCTCTTTCATGTGGAGCCTATGAGGAACCCTGAAACCGAACCGCACGATGCTCACCTGACTCCGATGTCGTCGTCCTCGCCGCCCCAGCCCCAGTAATTGTTGGGGAAACCGTTCATTTTAAGGTAGTGCAGGGGCGTCAGAGCGGACACGCCTCCAAAATACATCTTGTATGGAAGCCTGGAGAGGGTTAGGATTAGAAAACAAGACAAATTAAAAGCAAAATAAAGAGCATCAAGGTTTTATTATTAGTTTCTGTGCTGTTCAGACAGGTTAGAATATATGGCAGGTGTGTGGAAACTAAACTCTGGCATTTAAATAATAAAACACACACATGCAGCTTCTGCAGAGTCGCCGGGTCCATGCAGCAAACACAGAAGCTAAAGTTTCACTGAGCCAAGTTTATTTCTGTAACTCATTTAAAACTACAGCAGTGCACAAACACTTTCAAGTCAAGGGAAATGTTTTCAAATGAAAGTATAGATAAAATTCAAGTAAAGATAAAAGCAAATCAACAGTAACCACGTGGGGTGGACGAGCTCGAGTAAAACCCGCCCTTCTTTACCTCAGGCCCCCTCCAGTAAGAACTTTAAACATCCCAACACATCTGTCCAGCAGAGAAACATCTGGGTATTTCTACCCTGCACTGATAGAATATTATTATTTTATTCTTCACTCATCAAGTTATTTTTGCTTTATTCTGCTGATTGGACCGTTTTACCACAGAGATTATATTCAATACATTTCACTTGGACACATTATAGATGCTTTTTTAGTTACAGAGCTCTTTAGCACATTAAATATTACATATAGAAAAACTACATCAACAGTAAGGTTTATTGTACCTTTACAACTTTACTATTCTGCTGCTTTATTTATGTATTATTTGTTCTTTAAATGCAACCTTTTCTACAACTGACATCATGACACATTTTTGTCACATTATATTTTAATTCATTTTATCGAGTTACTCTAATCAACTCATCCTGTTTTTTCAGGACATTTTATCTGAATTTATTTCATTTTAATATCTAAATGTGTTGGCTGAGCCAGCGTTACACTCTGGAGCAAAGCAGCACCTTTTCCATCAGCACCTACGTTTGGGTCGCCACGGTTTTCAGGGGTTCCCATTAGGTCACAGCACCGGGTAGAGGTACCTTCTTTTAGTATCTGCTCTCTCGGGGTCCCCAAGCGATCTGAGCAGGTACTAAAATGTGATGTCATCAGAATGCTTGCCAGTGATTGGCTGGTCAGCAGTATCACTCGATGAGTTATGAAACCGCCATTTTTGAAACCTGGCAACGACGGGAACGGCTACAAAAACAAGGCCGTGTTCTCCGAGTCTGATGAAAAGCCACAGACAGAGCAGCAGGCATATCGTCACCTCGACATCCACTTTTTTGTAGCGTTCGTGCCGCATATTAGTCACGTCGCAGGACGCTCGGACGTGTCGCTACGAGGACAACCATGCATGTTAGGTAGAACCGGATTGTAGTGGCGATCCGAGCAGGTGCTAATGGAAAAGGGGCTACACTGAAGGACAAATGAGGGCTGTCTGAGAAGGCTTGTGGACTTTTTCTATTGGTTGGTTTATTTGAACTAAAGTGAAATATTGCCCACTCACAGGACTGCTTTCATACAGCACTTCATTCTACAGCTTGCACTGAAACCACGACATGTATCGGTCGTTCTCAGACATACTTGTAGCCGAACTTGTCCATGGCGATGGCCGCGTGCTTGGGGTTCGAGTCACAGACGTACGTATTCCGGTCGTCTTCTGGAATGAGATCCACATCATGGAAGAAGAGACAGTCCCAGTCCTCCTCCTTCATGGCCTCCCGGAAACCGGCGTTCATCAGCTTGGCTCTGTTAAAGGTGTAGTTTCCAGCCTGCAGAAGAAAAACACAAATGTTTCTTCACGTGACCGTGAAACAAGTTTAAACGGAATATTTGTGTAAATGAAAAATGCACAAAGCCAGACGTTCTCACTCAAAGAAGGACGCACAACAGACTTCAGCAGGTCAAATATTCAGCCACAGAAACGCTGTGATGTTTGTGCTAAACAGGGATTAGTGAGGTAAACTTTAAAAGCATTTCAGGGAGTTTGTGTGAAACAAGCAACCAATCAGAAGACTGTTGCATAAAAGGAGGAGGAGCTTGTTTCAGACAGGATGAACCGACGCGCTGCTGGAGAATCCAGGAACAAAGGAGACATAAGCCCCGCCCACTGAGGGTTACGATCTAGCGGGACCAAACGCACATTTTTTTGTATTTTATTCATTTACTTTTCCACAGGTAGTCCCACTGAGACCCAGTGTCTCATTCCCAGGAGAGACCTGATGGAGCGACGAATGCAACGATGTCCTGTGACCGCGGGCCACGACTCAGCTGTGTAACATGAACTCTGATAAATAAGACGCCAATGAGCCAGAACTAGAAAGTTTAGCTAGCAGCACATTAAACAGCACTATCAGAATGTGACTGAATCCAGCTGAGCAAAGCTAATAAAAATCTCATTTATAAAAGCATTTAATTGAAAATCATCACAGAGTGTGATGGTACGATCCAGCTCAAGAGGCGCAGCAGATAAAGAGCTGAGGCTGAAACATCAGTGAGCTCTAAACAGATTAAACCTCTGAGCTGCTTCAGATTTCTTATCATCCAACATGCACATCCAGTGACCACACACCAGAGGGCGCTCTTTATCAAGCATCAACTAGTGCATCACCTTAGACAATAAAAACCCTCAATACTCCAAATATTATAAATCTAAACATTAACACAAAGACAGTAAAATTAATTTCCAACCGCCTTCTGAATTTTAGTGTAAAATAGAAATAATAGAAACCTGGTGGATGACGTAAATGCCATATTTGAGCTGCTGCCGCTGCAGGAACGGATGCAGGTAGTAGAGCAGGAACTTGAGGTGGTGCTCTCGGTGTCTGTGGGGAATGATGATGGCCGTGCGATGCCTCGCCACGCAGTCCGGCGGCCTGTATTGTCCTCCGCGCACCACCAGCGGATTCTTCCTCTCAACCTCGGCCAGACTAAGGCGTGACGGGAAGCTGACGTGGATCGGCCCTCCTGTGGAAAAAAGTTATAAATTACGTCCAAGAATGAATATAGTTACCGGACAGAAAGCAAATGATGTGGTCAGGGTACGAGAAAAACATATCTATAAAAGGAGAGAAAATTTGTCACTATATTAAAAGTATATACACACTGCATTAATCAAGGTTAAGCTGACGTTTGTTTGTTTTTTAAAGCCACGTCGCTCCAACGCCCGCTGACTCATCAGATCACGTGAACAGGTGGTGGGTTACAGATGCAGGTGTGCCGCCTACCCAGGTCAGCTCATCGTGGAAGCTTCAGATTTCTGTTTTCAAACTGACTAAATACAAATATGCCCGCCCGAGCCTTTCAGCTGTTCCAGTGGAGGAACCCGAGCCGCTCAAACCTCCAGCAGGTTTCGTTTGTCTTTGTGTTACAGCGACGAACATCTTTGTTTTTTCTTCAAGAGTCTTTTTCTTCCCTCATATCAATTCATGGTCTTCAAGTGGTTTCAAATTACTGAATAAACATGCGGCAGGATTCTGGGTTTAGACGGCGTAGCTGTTACAGAGCTGACAGAAGAGTTCAAGTAGAGCGCAGTGAGCTCAGGGCTCATAGTCAAAGCTTCCTGGTACAAAGAGCAGTTTCCTTTTAACGTCAAATCCTGGCAAACACGGAGCATAAAAGACCTCTTCAGGTGGAAAACTGTCACAAGCTTTATGGTGCCTTCACACGGTGTGACAGAGCTCAGTGGTTTGATGGCAGCCGTATGGTTGGCATCTCTTACGTTTATTGTGCACACGTCATTTCCACAGAGCCAAAGACACGACTGTCAGCGCACTGAAATGTCCCCACAAAAACATCTGTATCACTGAAATATGACAACCAGAGGAAATGTAAGGCGCGCTCACTTGATGACATCGACTCACATGAAGAGTTGACTGAAACTTTCCCCACAGCAGGTGAAAAAGGGTGGAGAAGGTCATGACCCCTCTGCAGCGTCATGTTTTTATAGATGATTGATGGACATAAACTTAGCACCATAAAAGCAGCGACTGTGTCACACCCTTTAGACACTAAGATCACACAGGCGCTCCTTCCCCAGCCTGTTAGTGATCAAACACAGATCCTTTCCTGTATATCAGACAGACATACGGGAAACATGCAGGAACATTTAAATATTTTTAAAGAGGTCAGAGTGACACGTGAGAACCGTATTTGGCTTTTATCCATAAGGACAATAACAAAAACTGAAACTAAAGTGAACTGGAGGCAATAAAACGGACTTTTGTTACCATCCACACACACTCAGGAAACCTGAGTGCAGATCAGCTGTGGAGTTTGTGTACAGGCTTCATCTGAGAGGCAACTTGAACCAGGTCAATCTCATCTCCACAGGTATTTTGATTCTAACTGAACTGATCCTGAGAAAGGACCCACACAGAGAGCACGCTGAGGAAAACAAACTATTTTTATATAAAACCTGAAACCAGGTGCGTGATTTCAGGTTCAAAGCTAAAAGGCACTCAGAAGCCAGATGTTACATCACGGATAATAAATCTGATTTCAAAGGGACAGCATTTAAACGTAACATTTGGTTAGGCTCTGAGCCCGTGTCTGGGTCAGGACAAACATGTTTTTTAAGTTTAATGTGAACTGAAATATTTCTCATACTTAAACCCTCTATCACTCACTGGATTTATGTTCACTTTCCTTCTGCAGTTTCTTTTCTTGAAGATACAGCAGAAGGAACCAGTAGAAGCTTCTTGACAATGGTTATTTAGCGTGATGGCGCCGCGCTGACACGTGTTCAGAGGCTGCTCTGAGGCAACACTGGTTTGGAATGCAGGAGAGACGGTTTGTGCCACTTATTGTTGGGTTACGCCAAAAATGTGGTTGGTTGGCTGGTGTTAATGACACAAAGCTGAGAGTAAACAAGCTGTTATTCTTTATTTCCACTTCTTAAATGTATTTATTCATTATTTAACATCTTCATTAACATCGTCTTAACGAGTCAGTTCTGTCTGAAACAAGCTGTTTTGACTCCGCTCCATTTAATCCAGCTTTCTTCTGATTGGCTGCCTCCTCAAAACAGAAGGTTTGTGCAGCAGGTAGGTTTGGCTTCTGTGCTCGATGACAACCATATCAGGAGCCGAGAGCAGCCAGAGCTGTAGAACAGTGATTAGAGCTTCCAGCTCACAGGTATTACTTGCAAACTCGCATTGACTCAAATGATGTTTAACATGACTGTCAGCCACAGGAACAAACATACTGCTTTTATATAACGGGGGAACGAAAAGCACAAAAGTGCTGCATACATTTCCATTTTCTCTTCAGTTAATATTAAGTCAATGCCACCTGTTTTGTTTATCCTCTCTGAGACTGAACGCAGAGCTAAACAGGAAAAAAAAATAAAAGGTCACGTGACTCAAATATGCAAAAAAAGGAAAAACCCTGCAGTGAGGCTCGTGTCTAGTTTGCCTGTTTATTACAAGAATATTTACACTATATTTAAATAAAGGTGAGACAAAATCAGAAGTTACTAACTTGTGCATATGAGACACTACAGTAGTGAGGGTGAAACATTTAATCATAAAAGTGCACTTCAGTCCTCGCTCACACTCAGCTGACTGCCGGCGAGGGCACCTGCACCAAAACATGGCATCTAATCTACAGCTGAACAAGTTCAATTACAGCCACATTTCCATCCATCCTTCTTCCACTTGTCGGGGCCGGGTCGTGGGCGCAGCAGCATAAGCAGAGAAGCCCAGACCTCCCTCTCCCAGCCTGTCTGGAGGGACACCGAGGCAGGGAAAGCCTGGAACAGCTTGCCCAGCGGGCATCCTTGTCAGATGCCTGAACCACCTCAACTGGCTCATCTTCACGAGCCAAAAAACTTTCATGACCTATAACGTTTCATCAATCAGAGCTGAATTTTAGGGACTTCGCCTGCATTACCTTCAGAGGCCCTACAAGGACGCAAAGTCCCAAATACTTTATTTAAACAAGAGATTCAAGCTTCAACTTTTAAGGGTTACCTGAAGTATGAATCGCTGTCTTAAACCTTTACGATGGATCCACTTAACTAGTGAACATCTATTTAAGGCTAAACGGAGGAAAGCCCAATCCACCTTTGGATCGACACTGAAGACGTGGCATGAGCACTCACCTATTAGAGGGGACGTTTTGGGACAGTAGGGCATGTCGTCTCGATGGCCGTGAGCTTTGGGCAGGTGGGAGAGGTTGGCGTATACGTCCCCTCCACTGATCGTGGGTGTGGTGTGGTTGCGGCCTGATACAGCGCCCCCGTCTGGCTTGCGGAAGATGCGTATGAAGTAAGTGACCCTCTTCTGGTATCCCTCTCGGGACAGCAGCGCCATCACCACCAGCTGGATGCCCAGGAACATGATAAGGTAGCGCCATTTGGACTGAATACTGAACATGGTGACGGCTCGGATGGGTCCAGTGGAGACAGGTGGAACTTGCTGCTCGGGCGTAGCAGGTGATGATTGTCAGGGTTAGTGGAGGGTGGCGTCAAGCCTTGTCCTTCCTATATAATCCAGAATATGGCAGCGCACGGCGGATGTCAAGTGAGTGACAATCTGTGAAATATTTAACTTCAGTATGTCAGACGCGGCGATGTCACACATAAAGGCACTTTTGGTAGGCTGTAAGCACAAAGACCCCCAAACAGAACAAAAGTAGAAAAATATTCCACACTGAGACACAAAAAAAGAAAAGAAAAAAATGTGGTCCACTTTGTCCTCACTGCATTCCCCGCTGCTGCTCAGCAGGTGGTAGGTATCTCCAGAGCTGACTGTTGGTCCACTTTGTGTTTGGTTTGGGGAGATAATGCCAGCCCCACATTATGGAGTCTCACACCGACTGAGCACCATCCGCTGCCCTGTGAAGTTCACTCGCCTCCAGCCGAACAATCTGCAGCGTCTCCTTCTCTCACCCTTCCTGCCTTTGTGAGCTTTATGCTGCCTTCTGCTGTCCCTCCTGCTCTCTCCTGAGGGAGGCCTCCACAACAACAACAGCCGCCATGACAAAGGGGAGCATATGCGGCCGTATAGGCGCTATACTTTACAGAGGATTACACGGCTTCCAGCCGCTCACCGCCTGACTGGCTGGAGAGACGGTGGGAGTGGACCGTGACTTGCGTGGGAGGAGTGGTCAGAAGGGTCCTGCATGAGTGAGTGGGTGGGTGAGTGTTTGTTAGGGGGAGGCTTCAGTACAGAGTGAGGCTGAGAGAAAAAGAAATAGGGGGAGGAGGACGAGGAGGAAGAGGTCGAGCTTTGACTCCCAATGCTATTATTCCATGATGATGCGATCCACCTTAAGCCGCTCACTGGTCACCCTGGATCGACAGGAACTGGACGGGTCACTCCAGCATGGCTCTGGAAGACAGGAGAGGAAACAGGGCGGGTGTTAAAACTGACTGACATCCTTTGGCTGAAACTGTTGAAGTCAGCGATTTCAGCACACAAACAATGAGCTGTTGTTACAGCACAGGCAAACAAATGGATTGTGTTTGTTTACAGAGACCAAACAGCACAGTTGGAAAGCCTGCACTAATCACTCAGTGGGAGATCCCTGCTGCCCACGGTGGGCGGCAGACGGGAAGCCACGCATCACAGCGTCGAGGAAGTTTCCAAAATCTGCAGCCGGAGCAGTGCATCCTTCTGCTCCTGATGAAAGGACCCGATGATGTCGTCCTTCCTGACCCGAGCTCTGCTGCAGCGATGCTGAGCACATCCTCAGTTACAAATCAATTAGCGCTCGTTAAAGCAGCCGCACTCGGAGCACTAATCCTAATCCTACTGAACGCTACGTGGCTGGTGGAAACACGGACAGAGAACCTGCGCCTACATCAAACACCGCGACCCAAAATCAAACGATATTTTATCCTGAACAAGAACTTGGAGTTCACCCTATTTTAACTGAAAAGTAATCAGTTTCTGGACATTTTTTAATGTGTATTTTTGTTTATTGTCATTTAGTGGAAATGCCACCATGTCTATTCTTCTGCTTTTTACATTTTTTATAGAAAAACATTCAGAGGAGGACATATGGTCCGCATTTAAAGAGAAAGATTGACAAGACCTCAAAAATATCTGAAAACTATAGAAATGGTAAAGATTACAGACCCGTGCAAGATACAGAAATGATTCCAAGGCAGATCATCGGTACATGAAAATTCTGGTATAACATCACCAAGAAGACTGTATGATAGGATCTTCAGCACTTCAGCATCAAGTACCCACAGGAAAATGTCACATTATGAACATTTGTTCCTGCTCAGACTCTACAACAGGGCTGGGGAACTCCAGGCCTCGAGGGCCGGGGTCCTGCAGGTTTTAGACATCACCCTTCATCTACACACCTGAATCAAATGATTAGTTCATTACCAGGCCTCTGCAGAACTTCAAGACATGTTGAGGAGGTCATTAAGCCATGTAAATCAGCTGTGATGGATCAAGGACACACCTACAACCTGCAGGACACCGGCCCTGGAGTTCCCCACCCCTGCTCTGCAACAGGAGATAAGAGCCGCTTGCTGAATCGTGTGTGTGTGAGTGAGGACGACCCCAAAAGGAGCTGTAAAGGTAGGCAAACAAAAAAGAGACACTGATGTGATCAAAGATATGCTGAGAGAAAAACGAGCCCTTTTTGTTCCTTCATACCATCAAAGCCGTGTTAGCCTTGCTCATTTCGACAACAAAGCGAACGCATTCTGAGCATTTAACACCGAGTCCTCGGGAACTCCACGCAAACTTTAAAACGACAGACAGGAAATGAAGAAAAGCAAAACACACTTTGATCAACTTGCAGAAATGTACTGATGCTATCTGACTCCTCGTTCTTTAACAGCTGACTGGGGGATTTTCATGTGAAGGATATTAAATGGGTTTCCTATTTCCCCTCTGAGAGAACATGCGGATCAAACAGAAGAGGAAATCCTCTGCGAAAGACTTTCATCAGAGCTGGGAGCAGATGGGAGGATTGACCCCTGACATGTCGCCCGGCACCTATAACCTCTTGATATGGTTTATGACATGATATGTCAGAGACTGTGGCTAATCCCACAGAACGGAAATTCATCTCAACCACTCTGAGCAGATAAATAAATAACGTAATCTGTTTTGAAGTAATCGCTGACGCTTTCTAAAAGGTTCACATTCACTGGATTATGAGTCTGAAGCTCTTCAACCATGTGACTGGACAGAGGGAATAAAGGTCTGCACATCTCTAAATTTACTCAAGTGCACTGAGTGCATTCAACCCTGGAGCCTTAACGGGCCAAAGGAGCTCTGAATAAACTCGTACTGCTAGTACCTGCCGTCTAATCATGTTAATCTTCTTTTATTGTAGTCGACAGCAGGCTGCTAGGGCGGCGCCTTCAATGATCATGTGATTTCTGAACCAGTTCGACTTGTGATTCCAGCACAGCTATGATCAGTGTTGCCCACAGATTCCATTTGTGCGTGCCACATACCACTACAGCAGCTGAGTTTTCGGCCCATGAAGTTGTTTCCACTATCAATATTTTCATGTTCACCTGCTGAATAATTGTCGACCTGCTTTTATTGTAGACGAAGCACATCGTGTACCTGGGAAAACAAACGCACACAGTTTTCTTTAAAGGGTGTTTGACAGACTTCCTGAAACTGCAGGGCGAGGACGTCGGGTGTTGGCCAGTCGTAGCACAGCAGGGTGGAACATTAGTCTGCTGTGTCTGCCAAGCATCACTCAAACTCAATGTATGGGAATCGAGCCTTGAAAAATAATCCAAAATACTCGATTTTCTATTATTTTCCACAAATGATACAATCTATAGGTGGACGGGAGAGAGACCTCAACATATTATCCAACAATGCACACAAATCAATGCTTGAATTCCAGTTTTTAACCAAAGGAGATAAGATGGCTATTAATGTTAATATTATGTGCCAACTTGATCTACTAGACAACTGGAGAAGATCCCTGGAGAATGAATTCATGCGCTCCGTGGCGCTCCCGTCTATTCTCACGTTCTTTATGAAGAGCAGAAATAACAAAGATACTTTAGCGCTCGCGGCTCGTGCTGTACCTGAGCTGGTTCACACAAAGGGAGAACCTGGCAGCGAGCGCCTTTTAAATAAAGCTCAGGCGCCAACTTACAAGCACACAAAAGAGGCCCGGAGCTGCATGGATCTTTCTGTGCTGGCTGAGGATGAGGAGTGAACTAAATACAGAGAGGAAGAGCAGCAGTCTGGTGACGTCTGTGCTTTTGACTTCATCGGCTCTCCTGCACGGATGGTCTTCCTCTCTGCATTTAGAGCCACATCAGAGAGACCCTTTTCTGCTCTGTTTCCCAGCATTACTGTGATCTTATTTTCCACCCAAGTATACAATCTCTACATTTTCCTTCATTAGCACATGTCAAACACATGGTACCCACTCGCTGTTTAGTTCAACTCGAGCTGAGCAGGCTGAAGAGTCG
Source organism: Haplochromis burtoni (assembly GCF_018398535.1). Classification (NCBI taxonomy): domain Eukaryota; kingdom Metazoa; phylum Chordata; class Actinopteri; order Cichliformes; family Cichlidae; genus Haplochromis; species Haplochromis burtoni. The sequence goes on from NW_024582942.1 coordinate 194,517, forward strand.
CCGATCAACAAGAAACTAGAGATGGCACCAAACCACCTTTTTATGTTCGATACCGATATCATAAATTTGGATATCTGCCGATACCGATGTGAATATGATACAGTGTGTTTCTAATCAATAAAACTGTTTTTAAACATCTTCCTGCATTTTGTACAAGTTCATAGTCAAGTTTTAACAAAACAAACAAACAAAAAACACTAAAGCTATTGTGTTAAACCTGTAGGCAAAAAATACACCATTAAAATATTTCATAGTTCAGCAAAACTGATCAATCTCATAAACGTAAATCCTCCATCCTCCCTATTCTGGCATTTTAAAGAGCACTTAGCAGAAATATTAAACAACCTAACGAACAGGGTTGCAAACTCCCAGCAAAGAAAAAGTGAACCAGCCCCCAATTTTAATTTAATGCATGTGTTTAAAAAAAAAAATGCACAGAAATCAATTCTTTTTCTACAATAATTAAATAGATTCAACATCTTTCTTCAACAGAGCTGCAGACTGCACAGATGGTACCTTCCCAAAGGAAAAAGTACTACAGCTTACTAGGGTATATTAGACTTAACAGTTACTATATACAGTAATGGACTTCTATACATTTTACATCAGATGAAGACTTTGGGTGTAAAACTCCGATAATTATTTATTAAAAGCTCGACATTTCAAATGAGAATAAGAAAGAAAAGTATGTCTCTGTGCCCCCTTTTCCCTGTTAATGCCCTATCGGCCCCCCTGGCTAAACCATGCTAGATGCGCCCCTGCACAGTTACGTCAGCTGCGTAGATATTTAATGGTTCCCCTCCAATATCCAATCCAGTAATTTAGTTCAGTATCGGAGCGATACCGATACGTAATATCGAATCGGTCCATCCCAACAGGAAAGGTTGAATGGAACGACTCTTATATAGCTTTTCTACTCTTCCAGAGAACTCAAAGCACTTTATACAAGATGCCGCATTCACACCCATGTTTAAGTGTTTTCTATCTAGCAATCACATGCATTAGAGAGCGACCTGTGCTCAGCATGTTGCTCGAGGGTATTTACATTCAGATACTGGAGCAGCCGGTATCAACAGACAGCCTGCTCTTGAGCTACAGTCGACCTTTAACAAGCTGAAGCAGTTAAAAGGTCATTAACACTGTACTTGCTTTAGCTTGCAAGGGGTCCAAGTGTCAGCTGCCTGTTGGCCAACATGCTGCTCCTCCAAGGCAACAAGTCTGCTACCATCTGCCACCACAGGCATCTCACTGGATGTTCAAGCCACAGGCCAGGTCATGGTAGATTTATGCAGTTAAAGACAACAGGACTTCTTTCAGGTTCCTGAAGATATTTCGCCTCTGATCAACAAAACTTCTTCAGTTCTAAAAAAAAAAAGAATGATGGGAGCCCCAAACATGTGGGTTCTCCATACAGAGAAGTCCTGAGAGTCGCTGACCCTCCCTGAAATCACAGGTCTTAAAGGATCACACGAGTCAATACTATCTCAGGGTCAAGGGTGAGGGTGTGAGACACTGCTCCCACACCACCATCATGTGAACTATTAAAGTCAGCAGGGGTTGAATAGCCTGGGACGGGATCCTGGTTTTTGGAAGTGAAGACCCTTCTTTGATGAGAGACTGAACATCTACACACATCAAACAGCAACAGTTTGCTTCACTTCAAGCTCTTCAGACTTGGTTGTATCCTGACGTGTAGCTTCCCAGAAACATAACTAAGAGTCACACTGAAATTCTGCAGTGACTAATTGGTTTCTGTAGCACTGTTTCCCGTTTCTGTTCCTGGTCACTCCTCCTTTTGTTGCCTTGCTGAATCAGCTGCTTGTTAGTGTTTTGGCAGCAAACCTACTGAGCGACTCGGGCCCACCAGCATAATGATGTGATGATGATGTATACTTTACTGATCCCTGTGGGGAAATTCCTCTCTGCATTCAACCCACTCACTCTGAAGCAGTGGGCAGCCGCTGGGCGCGCGGGGAACAGTGTGTACAGACTGTGCCTTGCTCAGGGGTACCTCAGGGTAGCCAAACCCCTGATCTTGGGGCCACCACTCGACCTGCTGAGCTGTCCCTGCCCCAAGTACAAATGTTGGTCACACGTGTTATGTCACCAGCTTCAACTGTATAAATACATTTCACCAGATAAAACCAAGTCCTTCACCCTTTTTCTCCTCACTAATTTGTTTTCATCACTTGTATTATATCTGAAGTTCAACTAAGTCCTCTGTGAAAACGATCCTTCAGTATGAGGTTAAATTAACCTTGGATGAAGACTCATCAGTTTCAGCTTCTGTGCTGAGGAAGAGTCTATTCTGTACAACATCCTCATTTGTTTTAAGAAGACCTGTGTAGATTTTAGTCCCTCTTGTTGTGCTGGTTTGCCATTGTTAATATATTCTGCTTTTCCCTGTACGATGATAAGCTCGGGGCGGGGAATTTCCTGAGTGAATCAAGGCCGGCTAATAGCTGCATGATGATTTCCTAATAATCCATTAAAGCACCGTCGACATTTATAAGACTCATGTTACATTTGTTATGTCACTGTGAGTTCATGTAGGCATGTCTGTATGTCCACAATGCTCGTCCAGTCTGAGGCACCACCGAGTTAAAAACTGACCCAAACCCAAAGTCTTCATTAAACTTCAACCTCCAGCCATCTTTATTTATTTAAACTATTTACAAAAGCAAGCTGACCAGCTGCTAGGGTCTAAAGATGAAAACTAAACCGCAGCAACTGTCAGGCTAATAGGAACACATTAGCACAGGGAAGATGGAGGATGAGGGTTAAGTTGTTCTCAGTGAAATTTCAGGGTGAAGCTCCCAGACGGGCCGAGACAAACAATCGTGGCAGAAAGAAACAGACGTCTGAGATGATCCAACCACAACACGAGGTTAGTCATGAATGTTCCCGTGAGGTTTGGATTACTCACTATAAAAAGTTCTTTTTTAACACGACTCAAACTACAAGAGATCGTTACCAAGCCTCAGACAGCCCAGGCCCAGCAACAGGCACGTATTAGACACGTCCTAACTCTATACTCATTTCTGCTACAGACCAAATTCAAACGGTGTCGGAAAGAAGGGATGACGAGCTTTACTGGGATGTTCGGTGTATCACGGTAGCACCAAGTATCCACGGGGTAGCGTAACATAACCACAGACCTGCCTCTATTTCACCATGTGCACTTCACGTTACTGCAACTCCTCAGCCAGAACTACAAAATCAGTCCAGGCAGCCTGTATGATACAGGCTGATAAATGGCTGACGTGGTTAAAAGGAGCAGATAGATGTTATCAACTACTTTTACCGTCAGCTGAAATCTGACTGTTTATGTTTATTTAATTACAGTACATCAAATTATTAACATTCCTCTCTCTACAACATCGCTCCAGGTGGAAACGCAGCTTTGCATCTATTAATTTCATATGCAAATACATCTTCTCTGACTTTACTTCTATGATCAAGTAAAGAAAGTTCAGCAAGAGCTCCATGTGGTGCAGGCGTGTTTGCACACATGAATGAATGAAGAGGAGCCAAGAGGGTTCTGAACAAAAGTGCTGAAATGAAGAGCAGATGAGAAAATAAAAGGGGACGAGGGGGGAAGAGCGGAGATATATTTAGATCACGTAGCTCACGGTCAGCAGTGTCGTTCAATTCCTAAAGGCACAGCACAGAAGTGAAGAACAGCAGGCACGGAGGGAGGTAAAGAGAACAGCCGTGGTGGTGGTAACCACAGAGGCCGAACACCACAAACACACCTTCCTGTCTTAACTGAGCAAACTGATCACAAATTTTCAATGGAAATTAGAAGCGGTTTAGTTTACATGTCGTGGTTATCTGAGCAGGAAATTCTGGCTGCGTCGAGCCCCGCCCCCCAAGTCGTTAAATCTGCTTCGCTGCTCAAAACTGATTGCAACTGCCTTCGAGGCAAAAGTTTTTCTTACTAATTCTTTACTTCAGTTATTCCCAAACATCTCAGAGGCAGCGTGTGTGCACAATCGATTACATTTAACAAAGCGACCCAGATAAGCTGCAGAAAACGGATGGATGCATAAAGCTATGCACATTTACAGCTTTACACTCTGAATATTGTCAGAGTTACAGGCGTTGTAAATCCACAGATGGGTCAAACCTTCTTAATATTTGTATGTTTGAGGTCTCGTTACTTCTTAAAAACCAGAGACGACTTCTTATCTGGAGCACAATCACGAGCTTCCAAAGTGCAGCCTGTGAGCAGAGCTGAGGTACAAAGTCTGAAATGAAAGTGGGGAAGTATTTCCCCCAGAGATACCTCTTTGGCCACGGTGCTTTTCCACTGTGAGCTACACCTGAAACCCCCCCACTCAAAGAAATACGCACAAAAATGGAAACGCCACAGTGAACATACGTTTCCCTTCACTCGGGAATTAAGAACTAAAATTCATTTTCATTTTCTCGTTCAAAGTGAGGTTTTAGGAATTCGAGCCTCAAATGTAGACCACAGAATTTAATTCTTCATAGCCGGCCGTGTGAGGCCACTGACTGGGCTCCTATACTGGAACAACATTTAGAGAAACAGCTGGAGCGATTCCACTCGTCGTTCGATTCTGTTTAGGCAAGATAAACTGCTTCGTTCAGGTTAGAGTCTCACGTTAATGCCAGCAAAGACCAGCACTGAGCCAGGCAAGCAAACAGACATCAAGTTTGTTTGAGAAAGCGCCTCGCGGTGTTGCTCAACACCCAAACAGCTCCGTCCTGACCAAAAACAGGCTGAGCGACAGGAGTATTTAACAGTGTTAGTGACCATGGAGAGGTGCAGTCAGATGTGGTTACACAACAGCTGTATTTTTCCCCGATGCTGTCACCAAAACAACAGAAAAAGCGACGCATCATTCCTAAAAGCTCTGCACACTTAAACTCTGCATATTCAGGCAGGTCTTTCCTCTCAAGTACCAACCAAGCAGGCCCAGGCGATGAAATAATGTGTAAACATGCCCTGAGAAAAGAGGCGTCTGCATCGCAGCGCGTGCCAGGGACCCTGTCATGGCAACGCCTCCTGAGCCCCGACCATTCATCACAGTGCAGCTGGTACACGTCGCCATGGCTGTTCCTCAGTCCGACTCCACCGAGACATGAGAAGGAGAACAGAGTGGAAAAAAGCCCATCATTCTCCAGCTTTTTCCGCCTCCTGTCCTCTCTTTCTGCCTCTGGTGGCTCAAGCTGTTTCCATAGTGAGGCCTTCCTCACCAAAGCATTAGGGAAAGTTATTATCTAATGACAATCAAAGCAACCTGCACCAGTTTGTAGATGGGATCCATGGGGATAAGAAAATCTCCTCAGGGATAGATAACCCACAACACAAAGGCCTCCCAGAAGCAACAACATAACAACACAGCAGCTTTTTCAACATTCAGGATTCAAGGTAGTAAAAATTTATGTTTTGATGTTAAAAGTTAACACCTAAAAAAATAAGAGTTCAAATCGAGCAATACTGAAATGATTCAATGATGCAATTCGTCTGCAGCTAAATCTTTATCGTGATAAATACGGAAACAAAAACGTGTCAAAGGCTTTTTTACACTAACAACAAAAGGCATGCTGTAACGAAAACTAGCTCCATGTAACACTGAAGGCAGATGATGCTGAAGCTGCTCAGCTGTATTGAAACAACAACATCCTGAAAAGCTTGTCTGAGATGCTATCAACAACGCGGTCTGAGCCTAACGCTTCATGCAGGCCAAAAAAAGGAAGCACCACAGAGGGTGCTATTTAAAAGAAAAAGGAAGAAACGGCGTGAAAAGAACAGAAACGTTCTTAAAGTGTGGTCAAGTGTCTCCTCTGCAGAAAGAGCTTATACTGAGTCTCAGCCTTCCTAAGCAAATCTGACCCAAGGTTATATTGAAACAGAAAGGATAAGGCCGCATGAAGCGTGTTTTAAAGTCACACATAACAGCCCCAGCACCAACCACACTAATCTGACTTTATAACAGCAGCAACAAAAAAGAGATTAAATGAGACCTGGTGCAGAACCAGCAGCCGTTAGTGATTTTAGCCCACGTTTACGGTTCGGTAACAGAACCTAATAGTACAGATTACTTATTTTGTTTCTGTAATTTCATTTTATTTAAAGGTAAGTGTTCAAAAACAGAAAAAACCAACCAACAGATCTTTGCTCACAGCACCTGACCACAGCAGCCTGAAAAACTATAGAAGTGAGAATCAAGATAGAGAAGTGGCTTCGACCAAACAGTTTCCTGAAACACACAAACTCAAGTATTACATCTTCATGAAAACCTTTTTAAAAATACCTGCCCTCATGATCTGTATCACTGTTTATCCTGCTTACCTCATACTTCAGTTTATAAAGATATAAATCTGGACTCTGAGCTCTTTAATACCTGTGACAGCATGTTTACTCTGACTGATAAGAGCAGGACGACTTCAGAGACAGACTGAAGCTCTGGTCCTCTCCCCGGTAGGACAAAGAAGAGCAGCCCCTCTGCTGCTCTCTCACCTCCAGTGTGGGCTGGGTTCAGAGGGGGAAGGGGGCCGCCATGCTGGGCCTTTTGTCCCGCTGTGGAAAGCACATATACGAGGACATATGGGCAGGAAGACAGGCTGAGAAACCTGCCTTATAGCAGGGAGGTAGCGGGAAATGGCGAAATTAACGAGTTCTGTCCGCACGTTAAAGTGCTCAGAGAGTAGTTAGCTAATAACGAAGCCAGTTTCCTGGTAAATGCAGCTGCCATCGTTAAACTTTTATCGGGGTCGGCTTTTGCTTATAGGATCAACACATCAGCTAAAACGGAAGAAGAAGAAAAACAGACTTCGGGGGGCTTTATAGCAGACACAAAGTTAGTTAGAGCTGGTATTAATCAGCATTAGCTTACGCAATGCTGCTAAGAGCTAATATACTGATTTAAACCCAGTGTTTGCCCTTATTCTTGGTAACACTCGGGCTCGCATCGACAGTTTTCCAGCAGGGGTCTGATTACTTTTAAGTGGAGCTAACAACAGTCCCGACTGCCTTTAAACTGGGCTCACTTTTTCCTGGTTTTTAAATCAAGTAAAAACATCCGAGAAAAGGGCTCCCACCCCAACTCCAAGCCGATCCTCGCCAGCTGTGAACGCCGAGCCGCGCCGCGCTATCCGCGGAGGGGAGGTTGTTAGTTAGTTACTTAGCTGGCTAGCTAACGGGCTAGCATCCCCACACGGAGCTGTTTTGGCTCCATCATAAAAACAACCAAACGTCTTTTTTCAGTCTTACCTGAAGGTGTTTTTATCCCCCTGCAGGTGACGCGACAGTTAGCGGTCGGTGTCCCTCCAGCTGCCCGTTTCCTGCTCAGTATTTCCGATGTGCGCTGAAGTTGGAGCTGCTGTTTGGTTGCTGGCTCGGAGGCTGAATGAGCAGAGCCGCTGCAGCTCGGCACTTTTCTCCTCCCCTCCGCGCTCACAGCTCAGAGCTCAGCAACACCGACAACCTGCCACGGCCACAGCTGCTGCTGCTTTACCACAGGAGCTGCAAAAACAGCCACCAAGACCCACGGGGGACTGTTTTATTTTCTTTTTTGTTTCTGTGGCTTTGACATAAAAGCTAGCAATGAATATGGAAATCATCCTTGGTTATTTTTTTTACTTGTTTCTTTATCACTGCTGTCTGTGATGTATTTTAATTACATTCTCCAGCTGTAATCTTTAACCTGTACTTCTATCTGCTGCCCTTTTTAAGGGTCACCCCCCTCCTGTGTCACACTAACCATCTGGATGTCCTCCTTCATCACATCCATGAATCTTCTCTGAGCTTTTCCTTTTTCCTCCTGTGTGGCAGCTTCTTCATCATTCGTTGCCCCTCATTTACATCATCCCTCCTCTGCACATGTGCAAACGTCTGTCTTGGCTCTCCACGACTCTGTCTCCAAACTGCTCAAGCTGAGCTGTCCCTCTGACACGTCCATTTATAATCCTGTTCATCCCGGTCTCTCCCAGTGAAATCCTAACATCTTCAGCTCAGCCTTCCACCTTTTTGTCTCAAAATCATGCGTCACAGCAGGTCTCACTACCATCTTGTAAGTTTGCCCTTTCACTTCTCCTGCTATCCTTCTGTCACAAATGACCTCTGACACTCGTCTCCACCCTGGATGCGCTCTCTCTTGTGCACTGTCCATCACTGGTTGAGCACAGTTATAGGTAATTAATATTATGAATGGTACCGAGAAAATGAAGTGTCAGCATAGACCTTCAGTTTTGGGAAACGTGGCACATTATATGTATGTTGACTGGGGGTTGGGTTCATTTAATAAAATCCAAGGGGAAGCACAAAAGCCCAGTGTAAGACAAATAAGCATTATTTTGAACTGTGACTCATGCAAAGCTGCTCCAGTAGAGTCCAACATTAAAAATGTGGAGCTGAGAATGAGCAGAACGAGTGCACTTCAACAATGTGTTGTTTTTAAGCCTGCTATGTTAGCCATCGTGCATGAAGTAAAGCTTAGTAAGTACGGTGGAGTAGAGACTAAACATTTCTCTCTGGACTGAGTGAAAGCATAAAGTAGTATAACGTGGAAATACTCCAGTACAAGTACCTCAGGGTTGTACCTGAGTGCGGTCTTTGTGTAAATGTGCTTTATTCCTCCACAGCCAAACCTGAGGGCAGTTTTTAGAAGTCAAGTCTGTTATATTCTGTTCACTGTTTATGGCTTTATTATTTTTACAGGTTCCTAAAGGAGATTAGTTGTTTTCCCGACCTTTGTACAGACATTTCATCTGAATTACAAATCTATAAATCTTACCTGTAATACAATCAGTGGTGGGCTCGACTTTATTTTATACTTTTAGGTTTTGAGGGTGTCCCTGGCAATTACATAATCCAGAATAAGGCCATGAGTTTCGTGAGGTGCATAAATTTCCTGCGAGTGGCTAAAGGGTAAATGGCACAGGAAGCATAGCAGGATGTGTGCTGGTAGAGAAAGCTCACTGCAGTAATTTCCATTTAATCTGAAGTTGGTTCACAGAAATCAAAGCCAACATTCATTTCGTTGGGAGGCACTGCCGTCAGCTGTTCTGTATGATAATCATATTTTGGGTTCAGTAAGGGTGTGTCTATAGACGGGCACATGGAGCCCCCCCCCAAAAAATGTCAGCTAGGACCCATCCATCTTTAATATACAGTCTGTATACTCATTCCAAAGTCGTCATTTAAAACTGTGATGATCTGGAATTTAAAGATAAACAACTCACTCATCGCCTGCAGCAGGTTACAAACACATTTAAGGTAAGAGATGATAACATTTATGCTTTCAGAAGACAAGCGTTTAGATGAATGATGGCTGTGGCTGCCTCTGCACTGAATCACCTTTGTTTACCTGTTTCCGCGAAGATAACAGTTATCGAGATGACAGGCCAGCCACCTCGCTACAGCTTACTTCCTGTCAGCGCCTCAACAGCTCAAAGCAGCATGGATGTTCTGGTGTCAGGCCTGTGGTACAGGCTCTTCCCTCGACAGTGCTTTGGGAGAAACCACAGGGTGGATCAAATATTCACCAGGATGTCCTCCTGCCCAGAAATAGCGATCCCGCAGCTCTGTCCCTTTTATTTCGACCAGGTCACCTACATCCTTCCTACCACGCCCCTGTAGGTACCACCACTCTGATGGACAGGCGGTTCTTTAACTTGTGTATTTGATTTCCTAATCATCTTCCTCCCACTTCAAGGGGCAGCGGTAACCTCCAGCTGCAATGCTTCAACTCACGGGCAAACTTAAAAACAGAGACGCAAAGACCGGCAGGGGTGCGCCGAGAAGCTCGGCCCAGCACCGGCATCCATCTGAGTCGACTCTGTCAACTCCAGAAGCCAAAAAGCGGCAGCAGTTTATCCACACGGGACTACATCTATCTCATGTATGGCTCCCACTGCTGATTAATAAATGTGTCTATTTTATCTGGTAAATGTTGCGATTGTACCTGATATTACTTCAGCCATTAAAGAACAGGTAACTTTGTGTTGTTTGATCCCCATCGATGAAGCCAAGTCCCACCCAGAGAGTGAGCATCAGGTCTAAACGGGTGCTTCGGTGCCACAAAGATGAAATGAAAAGGCTGGTGCTGGTCCGGAGTGGTGACAACACAGCGACTGCTGGATCTGAAAAATGAAGTCAGCATCGAAGCATCTAAAACTGCCGTGGCTCTAAGGTCCACCCTAAAATATGCGAGACTGCGTTTAAATCAATTAAAGTGACTCCCGCTTAATATTCTCCATCGAATAACAAACATTTGTTGCTGCTCTAATGGCTCAGCCAGAAGTAGAAAAACAATCACCATCATTTCCTGTTTTTATGGAAAACATCTTTAATGTATTTCTCGGGTTATTCAGACTACACACAGATACAAATGCTCTATCCTAGCTACAGTCAGGGCCAGAGATTTTAGGAACCAGAGGAGCGCATGTAGGAAAACACACTCCTTCACATGGTGGTGTGACACGGGGCTGACGTGAGGCCACGAGCGCCACAGTGAGTAAATTTAGTCCAAAAATCAACGCAGGTCGTGAATTCACAAAAGACTCGCCGTAGTTACAGACACAGACGGAAATCAATAACAGACGTGTGTCTGGACATCTTTATTCTTCCCGATGATCTTTCCCGTCTACTTGTAGAACTCGTGCTCCTGCTCGTCCTTTTTGATGACCGTTTTGTAGGCTTTTTCAAAATCTTTGGCGAGGACGATGTACCTGTTCTCTCGCACTGCCAACATGCCGGCCTGAGACAAGACAAGAAGAAAAGTAATCAGTTTTATCTTATTATGAAAGTAAATAAGGTTAAAACCATTATAAGTCTAATTTAAAGTTCCCAGAATAAACACAACATCTCACACAGGTGGTTTTTGGCCACGTTTGGCGCTCGTTTTATGATCTTGTAGCTTTAAACTGAAATTGAGCCGCCGCTTTTAGGAAGAGGTCGTCAACAAAAGGTCGCTGATTCAGTTCCCTTTAGGTGGCGTCAGGAAAAGCATCGGACGGAAAACTCTCCCAAATTTAAACACGTGGAGCGAACGGCTCAAAAAAGCTTCTACATTTAAAACTGGCTGATCGAAGTAACATTCAGCTCACAGCCGATCAAATTTTAAGACGTCTCCAAACTGTATTTAAGACATTATCACTAATAACTCATACTTAATGGATACATTATTTTAAAAAGTGTAAACAAGTAGGTGTAGTGCATAGCTCACCTCCTGGCAGATGGAGTTGATGTCAGCTCCAGAGATCTTGTCTGGTCGGGCCACATCTGTGTGTCAGTGAAGGCCGAATCAACAAAAACAGCATTCAATGAATCAGCAGCAGTGATGAGGTGTCTATGGAGGAGGTGCGATGTAAACAGTACGCAGGGAGCACATTCTCATCTCTAACACTTTACAATGCAAAGCAAGCCGTTGGTGTGTTTTATGCCAAACGCGAGAGTCGAAACCAGTTCAGCCCTGAATCCAAGTGGATAATGTGGAGGACAGACATGCAAAGTAAACGCAGATGGAAGGACTCGCAGACTGAACACAACAAAACCTCCAGCCAAAGAAGTCAACAGCCCAGAGTCGGAAACGAAACCCAGCAATGTAGAAACTCACAGTGAACCGTTTAAATGAGAAAACCTGAAGTGAGACAGTTACTACGTGCTGTGGTGAACGCTGCAGAGCGGGAACAAAATAAGCTCAAGGGCCAAAAGGATACAGTCCTCCAGGTCGACCTCCTCCGACAGGTTCATTTTACTGGTGATGGTGGAGAAAATGAGACGCTTCTGCCTGCGGTCGGGCAACGGGAACTCGATCTTCCTGTCCAGACGACCCGGGCGGAGCAGAGCCGGGTCCAGAGTGTCGGCTCTGTTGGTGGCCATGATCACCTGAAGACGGGGAAGAGGGGGTTGACATGTTCTTAAAGCACATGACTGTAAACGTGACATGTGATGTGTTCACTTAATAAAGGCACAGATGATTATTCTTTAACTTGGACTGTCTCTCCACAGGGGTTTCCTTGAACTCTTAAGCTCTTCAAATGAAAAACAGAAAAAATAAAGAGAAAACCAACAGGTGGAGGTGATGGAGGACAGCAGGGAGTGACATCACTCTGCTGTAAACACCGTCGAGCTGCAGTGAGCCTGCGTCGTGTTGTTGGAAATCTTTGCTTTTTCATGGCATTTGCGACTATTTATAAAAAGATAACGCACAATGAGCTTTATTTATTTACAATGGTTATTATATGAAGTAGCAGTTTGGAATACTTGGATCTCGCTTCTTTAAATCCTCCACGATCTGCCATTACGGCCCTTTAGATCTAATTTACCGCTCCGACAGCTGCTGAACTTCTTGACACAGTAATTTTGAATTTTGGAAGAAAACACAGTCTTTGTATATTATTCTGTGCTGGGATGATGAAGAATGGGACTGGATACTGTGGAAGAATAAACTAATGTCAATGAACTAAAGGTTACTTAACTTTAGAGACGTGTGTTGTTTTTACTGGACGGGACAGGAGGATGATTTACTCCAGGCTGTACGTCACGTAACGTTCAGAGACTTTGGACAAGAACATCTGTGATATGTTAGGAATTCAGTCCCAGAATATTTATTCTGGGAAAACATCCAGAGTTAGAAGAAGATAAACATACTAAGAAAGTGGTCCAAACCAGCGTCACGACAGGCAGATTGATCCTCATTAAAGGCCTTAAACTCACTTTGGAAATATGGCGAAGAAATGATTTGGAAGAGTGGATAATCATTTCTTTGGAGGACTACTCTCGACTTGAGCTGCGTCCAAACTTGAAGCAACGTGGCGACTGAAGACCACATGATCTCAGTGAGATTTCCCCACATCGAGCGACTATAAAAAACAGAAAATAACCCGAGAAACTTTTCTCAGCTTTCAGGCGATCGCCTCAAGTGACTGCCAGTGAGAGCACAGCAAAGGCCGATTGACATGTAACCTGACAGTAAATATATTAGTGGGTTACCTAGGCAACCAGAGCCTGGAATTGAACAGCAATCCCCTTCAAAGCAAGCTTCAGACCACAAAGAGTAGACAGGATTTACCTACACTACATGAATCTGTTACATATGATAAATATGCTCACATAAATAAGCACAAATAAAAGCTGTTAATGATACAAATGAGAATAAATACGATACAGTGTTCCTGATTATTTCTGAGCGTGTGCATTTGTAACATTTTAACCATCAAGTTCCTGCACTTTTCTCACTGTAAGAACTATTTTGGCAGAGAAAAAAAAATCTGCCCCAAAAACCTTTCTGGGTTATAGCATTCATCAGAACAGGAAGGAGTTCTTTGTACAAGTCTTAGCTGCACTCCATGTGTAAACAGCTCAAGGGCAAAATGTCCATTTAAGGTGCTGATGAATGACGCCGTGAGCCTCGGGGATGCTCTCTAAGCTGGATTGCAGCAGACGCAGTGATAACAATGCAGTGAATGAAATGCAGCTCGAGTCAGCACGCAGAGATGTGGTGCAGCCACAGGGGGAAACAGTTAAGAGGCTCGGCTCACCTTGACGTTGACATTCTGGTCGAATCCGTCCATCTGATTGAGCAGCTCGAGTAAGATTCTCTGCACTTCCCTGTCAGCTGCAGAGGAAACAAAGAGGTTAGACGGGCGAGTTCGTCACGCAGACAGTCGCGTGCAGGACAGGGGCTAAAAACAACATGTATAAAAGTCGGGCTGTTTCGTACCTCCGGTCTGTGCATCGAAACGCTTCGTTGCGATGGCGTCGATCTCGTCGATGAAGATGATGGCGGGGGCGTTTTCTTTCGCCAGCCGGAACACGTCCCTCACCATACGAGGACCTTCCCCCAAATACTTCTGAACAAACTCGGAGCCGACCACGCGGATGAACGCCGCTGCAGGCAGAGAGAAAATCGGTGAAACACAACTTATTATAAAAATCACATTAAAGCCTTTTAAAGTTAAATGTATTACAGGTGCACATCACGTCCTGCTGCACTTACCTGTAGTGTGGTGAGCCACAGCTTTGGCCAACATGGTCTTACCGCAGCCTGGAGGTCCGTACATAAGGACGCCCCTGGGTGGGTCAATGCCAATCTGAGGAAAGAGTCAGAAGGCTGAATATGAAAAAAATAAGTCATGTAACATCCTTTGTTTACATTTGTTGCACAGTCATTGTTGACAAACATCTTCATGCATTTCTGCCACCTTCTGGCCGTAGCTGTGTACTACAGTCTACATGTGTCCCCCAATGAGTCTTTTTTTAAACTTTCATGGAGCTAAAATGTACAAAGTTAACATGTTTTATTCAACAGCGACTGAGATCATAAACCTATCAGGAAGGTTTTTACTGAGGTTCTCTCATACACATCTATACAATAATGGTCCTGCAGGTCATTATGAAGAATCAAGGTTAAGGTTTACACTGGCTTCACTTTCCAAACGCTGACACGACGTCTATATTTTATATACAGCCTGTGGCCAGAAGTCATGTGACTAGTTTGGAGCACGTCTAGGAAGCATAGACGACCACTGAATCTCATTTTATATTTTTAAAACTTTCTTTTTTAACCTTTGTGTTGCACTGCTAAGACCAGGTGTAGTTAACACTTGGCTTTAGTTACCGTTTGTGCGTCTGGCGTTTAGCAGTGTGGACCATGACGAGTGTGAAAATGTCACTTGAATATCTGACCTGTTTATAGAGCTCAAAGTGTGTGAGAGGCAGCTCCACAGCTTCTCTCACTTCCTGCTTCTGAATGTCCATACCACCAATGTCGGCATACATCACGTCAGGCTTTTGGTCTGGAAGCAGAAACACACACAAGTTAAAGCAGCTCTGATGGTTAAAGTGAACGCGCCAGCTTCAGATATTTTTAATGAGACGCGAGCGCAGAAACAAAGAAAGCTCCGGCCCACTGTGATGAGTTTGCACGACAGGGCTTGAACATGTCAGAGCCTGAAGTCTTTGTACCTGACGTCAGCATCATGATGCTGCTGTCTGCCTCCGGGGGGAGCACGTCCACCAGAGCGTTGCTGTGCTTATGTAAGGCCACCGAGGCGTTGGGCTTCAGCAGCTCTCTGTCGATGGTGCTCAGGATCCGCACATAGTAGTTCGACCCTGAAAGGTTGACAACGAGGAATAAGGAGGAGGAACAGGGCTCATTACACATTTAAGGCGTACACGGCACATCTGAAAGCTGATAAAGCCTGTATGCATCATCTGCAGCTTCATTCATTTATAATCTATGGGTTTAATTATTTATCACAGAGTCAGGTTAAAGGGCTTGCTGAAAGATAGCAAAAACAATTATTACTGATTTCCAAGTGATGTAATATTCCATTTATGCTAATAGAGAACCCTTTCTTTTGGTTTAGTAGATCTGTTAAAGTTTGCCTTTTTGCCCCCACAGTACCTGTAGTGGAACCAACAATAGCTGTGTTCTGGTCAACAGCTTCCAGGAACTGGCCAATGACGAGAGGGATGCTCTGTATCCTCTTCACCTCCTCCTGAGCGTGCAGGAACTCCTTCTTCAGATTCTTCTGCTCATCTTTGATGTACTCCTCCTGCACCTCCAGGAACTCGAGCTCCTGCTGCAGCTTCTGCAAAGACACAGCAAAAGCAGCGTGAGAGCCTGCTGGAGATGAAGGTCACAGGTCACAAGCTGCAGGTCACATCTGCAGCTTCCATGCCAAAGGCTGCTCGATGAAAACAGCCACAATAACTCCACCTGGATTATTTAACATGATGATTAGAAACAAAAATTTGAATTCAAACTAAGCAAAATGTGAGAGCGCTGAAGGACACAGTTAAGCCCTGAGCAGAGGGCGTTTTGACTGTAAACTTTGTCTTGCAGGGACCACCAGCCCACAGTAGCACAGGCTGTTTATCCTAACCACACACACTACGTGGAATTCTGAGTAAAAAATGATTTACTTGATTCTATAAACATTTTTTTTTATTTTTTTGACAGCTCTGAAACCAACCTTTTTTCCCCAGCTGAGAAACACTGAATGTTCCAAAGACAAAAGCAACTGTTATTAAACATGTTCACCCTGAACATCCTCTCAACACTTCAACTATTGGTACTGTTACTGAGGCCACGTCCACACATTGTACATGCTCGGCACTTTTCCTCGACATTTCAAAGAGCAGGAAAGTGATGGTGAAGGTTTTTCTGTTTTCTTTCTTTCTTTCTTTCAGCATCTCATAGTAATACTACTTGCTCATGTATACATATGTCACTGTAATGAAAATAAACACAGATGTGCCACTCACACCAGAGTGTGCGTGTAACAAGCTGAAACGACACCAGAGCGCAACAAGTGGCAACAGCCGTGACACCATTTCTGGCATGTTTGTGAGGGCGACAACAGCAAGACAATGTGGACACAGAAAGCTGCAGACTAGGGCGATATGCCCTAAAGTCCATATCACGGTATAATTTGAAGCATGTGCGGGAACGATATGTATTGTGATATATTCTTTTATTCTGTATAACGTATTTCACACACTATAAGGACTTAAACTCCTTTAATTTTCTCAAAAATCGTCAGTTTGCTTTATGTATGAATTCTGGTTGTGTTTACTCACCTCGAACCGATTTTACGTGCTACACGGCGCGCAGAAATCTGTCCAAAAATTATACGACTTTGGTAGCTATGAAGCCGCCCTGCTTGATGGATCGTCAGAGCATTACGGCTACTGTAGTCAGGAGCTTCGCGGAGCTTCTGGGTCCTAAACTCCATCAGCTTCAGGTCCCAGAGTCAAACAAACACTGCAGCATCACTGAGAGTTAAAAACTGTCTAAATTATTTCATCTATAATAAAATCATCAGCGTTGCTGCTTTACCAGGTGTAACAATTACGTTTAACATCCATGAAAACAGAATTTATTAAATTCAACGGAGTTAGAAGTTAGCAGGAAGTTAGCTCGCTAGTTTCCACCTAAACATGATATAGCATGTTCTGACTGAGAGATTTCTGAGAAAATTCAAACGTACAGCTCTGCTACCACTTCCAACATAAATGAAACTAAACAACAGTGACGTTTGCAGTGTTACTGAAGTTGGACTACCTGGTATATAATGATGTGCTACGTGACTGCTAGCGACACAGCTATGTTAGCATAACATTAGCACAGTGAAGCTGGAGGATGAACGCCAACTTTTTTCCCCGCTCGATAAAAGTTAACGTGAGGGATTCTGGTGGTCAGGGACAAATGCAATCGCATAGCAGGATGCTGTACACGGGCCAACCTTCAGTCAGGAGAACAACTGAGATTATTCATCCACAATACGAGGTTAGTTATTAATATACTGCAACAACATGGGAACAGAGCAGCTGCGAGAGAATTCAGCATTAATGAATCAATGTTACGGAAGTGGAGGAAGCGCAGTTTTTGGCTTTCCCCATATTCCAAAAGTGCTTTGTCTCTTTGTTATTTGCCATAATTTGCAGATGACGTCGTTTCCAGCTGCTGCAATGCTTTTGACCAAAACATGCGCAGCTTGATGACACCATCAACAATTTGTTTGAAGCCTAAAGGGTACATGCATCCACATTTCTGTCAAGTGGACCCAACAAAGTATAATCCTGGATCTATAATGCACCGCCCACTGTTTTCCAGGCGGTGAACTTCAAATAAGTACGGGTCTCTCACTTGGTCTGTTTTGAAGTCGCCATTAATTTGCTGTTTGCTACTGAAGCAGATCCACTGAGTCAGCTGCACTTCTTCTCCTGTGTCTTCCACCACATCCCAGCAGAAACCTGCTGATGCCCATGTGAGAAGAGCTTTGAAATCAGAAAAAGCCACTATTTTGGACCTAACTGCGTGTTAGGTGTGTGAATGACGCAAGTTGTACAAAGATATATAAGAACCAGTCCATTTACCATCTACTTAACACTCAATGCAAAATCCTATAGAACCAACAGTGTCCTTCCACGATAGCATTTTTCAGGACTCCTGTAGTCTTTTTACCAAAGTGGACCCATTTAAGTGTGTGTAAATCTGTGAAACTTAAACAGCAGATAATAGGACCTTGTATCTGGTGTACAGGTCCTCCAGATCTTCTGGTTCTGGTGCCAGGAAGGAGAGTCCCGTCTGAGGTCTGGAGCTCAGTACCGCCGGCATGTCTTCCTGCGAAGGCGACAATAAAAACACAAACATGTGGAGTTATAAACAGCCCTCAGCATTCAGGGACAAATCCAAAATCACAGAGACCCGCACAGCAGCTGCTTTACACAATCATCACAATCATTAGCTACTTTCACAGCTAGCTACCAATAACTGACTACTTTGCGGTGCTTAAAACACCGAGTTCCGCAATTAAACCATCATCTGACTAATTAATACACGCATTTACTGAGTACGGGTTTACAAACTCCTCACACACTTAGAAAACAAATCATTTTCCTTGAGATCTGCGAACGTGATGCTAACATTAGCGGCTAACTGGATGACATAGCAGCGGCGCTGAGAATGAATCGGCAGGTTTGCGGTTCACCGTTTTAACGACCAGCAAAACAAACTGCGACACACACACGCTGACAGACACACTCTCACACGTGAGTTTACGAAAGCCCATCACACAGAATTCACTGTAAGAAAAGGAAAACCGGGGAAACCGATTCTTACCGGACTCTTCTCAACAGACACCAAATCCTCCATCTTCGAGTTTCTTCTTCCTCTACGGCTTCCGTAGTGCGGTTGGAAAATCACTGTAGAGGTGCGTTAGCGCCACCTGCTGAAGTGGAGTGTAAGCGTTCTTCTTTCTTTCTTTCTTTCTTTCTTTCTTTCTTTCTTTCTTTCTTTCTTTCTTTCTTTCTTTCTTTCTTTCTTTCTTTTGTACTGGCGGTTGGCAAACAATTGAAAGGTGCATTACCGCCACCAACTGGTATGGAGTATGGTCTGGAACGACGCTCAAAAAAAAAATAAATCCTCAAATCCTTCCAAACAGGTTTCCCTCTTTTAAAAACTGAAGTAAGGCCTGATAACTTTTTCTTCCTTATTCCTTTCGCAACAAATCAACAAGATCCAGTTGGATTTTTAGGTTACTGAGATTGTGATTGTCTCCTCTCAACCTGATACCTCTGACACTGCAACATGACATGTTCTACAGTTTCCTCTACCCCACAGTAATCACATTTCCAGTACTATGTTTCCCTATCATGAATAACATATTGTCCAAATCTCAGTCTGGATACGATCACCTCCTCCCTCCTAGTCCGTCCTGCATTTCTCATTCCTCCCACCCTCCTTTGAATCTTATACAACCATCGTCCCTTCCTTTCCTCCTCCCACTGCTTTTGCCATCTTGCTCTCATATCTTGCCTTACCATACTCCTTATCTCTGCTTGGCCAAAACTAACAGCCATGTCAACCACCCCATGTTTTACGGCCTCCTTTGCTACTCTATCTGCCTTTTCATTTGCCCACACACCATAGTGTGCTGGCACCCACAAAAGCACGACTGCAAGTCCCATCATGCGTATCCGGAAAAGTGACTGCTGAATTTCCGCCAAAACATCTGCTCTACTGTCTGAGTGACTATGCTGTAGACTGACCAATGATGAACTTGAATCTGAACAAATGACAGCATGTAATGGTCTCACGTCCTCCACCCACTGAACAGCTAATAACATTGCGATCATTTCCCCAGTGTACACAGAAAGCCCATCACTAATCCTTTTACCCATTTCCACCAAAAACCCTGGGACCACGACTGCAACACCGGCTTGACCGGTTGTGTTCTTTGAGGCGTCCGTATATATTTGAACATAACTATAATATTGGTCAATGTAAACCTGTACCGCATGAGAGTTCAAAGTAAATGCCTTATCCTCATTCTTCTTGTTCAACAATGTTAAGTTTACTGTAGCATCAGGAAGTAGCCATGGCGGTACTGCCGGTAACGGCACTCTGTGACTAATGTTTAACTGATCCAGATTAAATTCTGTTGCTTGTCTCCCCACAATCCATCCAAAGCTCTTCCTTTCCCTCCTTTCTTTCTCCCAGCAAGGTTTAAGTACTTCATGCGTTGGGTGATCCTGCCCGTGGCCCTGTAAATTAGCCCAGTAATTAAGTATGAGCTGCTCCCTTCTCAGTCCCAATGGCATCTCTCCCATCTCCACCTGTAAAGCTGCTGTTGGAGTTGTTTTAAATGCACCTGTGCAAATTCGTAGTGCCTGATACTGAATATGGTCTAACTTTACCAGAGTTGTGTCTGCTGCTGAGTGCTATGCTGCACACCTATAATCCAAGAGTGTAAGCGTTACAAACACCAACCGAGAAAAAGGAAAAAAGAAAAGAAAAGAAAAAAACGCTGCCTGTAAATCAAAACTCGAAATATTTTAATATTTCCACGTACTGACTCAAAACTTTGAGTAATTCGAAATTTGCCACTGATACTAACTCAAAGTGCCAAGTTTCAAAGTTTGACTTAATAATTTGAAATTTGGAGTTAGTAAATATGAGATACCTATCCCAAAAACCTTGTGATAACTTTTCTAAAAAAACAAAATTTCTGTGACAGAAACAAATACAAAACAAACAAACAAATAGCAAATTCTTTCTATCAGGCCTGTTTTTCCATATCTCACCACCCTGTCACAAGGTGTCAGTAAGCTTCATTCTTTGTTTTCTTGTTTTTACATTTTTAGACGTTTTTTATACAACATCAACTGGCATCAATAACGTTGCATTATGAGGTACAATGTACTTATTTATTGAATAAAACATAAATTAATGTGTCACAGTTCGATATTTTTTCGATACAAAAAAATGTTCATGCCTTTTTAATTTGTCATTTATTAAAATTATAAATATATATTTTAACTCAAAAGTACAGTTTTTAAATTTAATGTTGCTGAAACAACAAAGTAATAAAAAAATAAATCTATCTGATCGAGAAATCACTCATCTTTGGAAAAGAGAGTTTATTACAGAGAAATGGCTCTTTCCAAAATAAAAGCTATACTATCCGCTTCTTCTGGGCTATATTCTCAGCAGCATATTAAACATATCAGGTCCCCATAAGGAGAATCCTGTGCTAACGGCTGTCTAAATGACTCGGGTAAAGTTTGTAGCATGCGTGCTTGTTGTTTTTGTCTGCTTCCACTTGTCTTTGCACTAGGATGATGTCGGAGTAAATGTGCAGTCATATTCGTTGTGTTCCCACTAGTGCTGTCAGCGTTAATCTCGAAATGACGTTAACGCAAACGAAATTCGTTATCGAGACACTAATATAAACATATTTATATATTATATAATAATCAAATTCAAATTCAAATTTTATTTGTCACGTACACAGTCATACACAGTACGATATGTAGTGAAATGCTTGGACAACTGCTCGTGACCTAAAGAAAACAAAAAAGGAAAAGGCTATGAATAAGATAGGAAATAAATATGAAAAATTAAAAAGGGTAAATTTAACTAGGAAGGAATAAAATATAAATTAAGGTTAAAAATGAAATAACTGTACAACACAAATTAGAATGAAGGGTAAATTTAACTGGGAAAGAATAAGATAAAATATATAAATTAAAGTTGAAAATAAAATAACTGTACAACAAAATACACAATATAGAACTATATAAGAATGTATGAAGAAATATAAATAAATATATACACAATAACAGCAGCTGTACAAGTATTAACTGGAAATGAAGAATATAGTGACCAGTGTTGTGCAATCCACATTATGTCTTGTGCAGTGCAAATATGCTTAAAGTGATTTAAGTGATGAAGTGAAAACAATGTCCAGAAAGTCCAGTGTGTGTGTAAGAACCATATGTGTGGGTCAGTACTGTGTGGTGGTGTGATTGAGAGACCGTATCGCCTGCGGGAAGAAGCTCCTCCTTTATCTAATAATAAAAAATAAAAGCAACTTGCTAACTAAGCTAGCTAGTGTTAGCCAATAACACTGCAGTCCACCCTCCCGTCCAGGTCATAATGTTAGCAGTCACAATTATAAAGCTGCAGCTTTAAAACTGGGCTTCACAAACCAACAGCTGATCTAAAGTTGGCTCTGTCCATCTTTTATATACAGTCTATGAGGAGGTTTGCTCTGAGATCTGTAAGAACCAGTAAGAAACAGGCCAGTTTGAACTGGAGAAGCAGTATGGAAACACAGCTAACACATTTTTAACATTTTCTAAAGCCTGAGTACAAAGTTGGTGTTTTTTTACATGTCTTAACCACAGGTAGGTGTGCAGAGGCAGCCCGACACTGTCAGTGGCTGAAAACGTTGTTCAAGAGCGAGTGGTCTTCACACCTCTGCAAACGCACAGAGCTAGTTATGCATGTATAGTTTCCATCGAGGGTTCAACTTGTTGGCTAAATGTATGTATGTGGGAGAGACATGGAAAAGTACAGCTGTGACTCAGCGGTGCCTGTGTGAGGACTGCGATAGGTGAACCCCACGAGCCACACCGAGGCGAAACTCATTAGCGTTCATGTGCCAGAATGAACGGGCAGAGTTATTAGTTTTTGTAATCACCATTCTGACTTTTTGATTTAATTCAGCTTCAGATAGTTTCCAGAGTGTGTTTGTTCATTTTGTTCTTTTTAAATGTTTAGTTTGTATGTGTTTCAGTGTTTCAGTGTTAGTTTTAGTCTGGGGTATTGAGGCAGATTGAGGTATCCTCATCAGAAACTTTTGAACACCTGTTGTTACCATTTTGTAAATTTGCTAATTTACAAATTTGCAAATTTTGTAAATTAGTCAGACGTCCCACGTTTGAGTCTGAAACACCTACAGCTCTTACAATAGAGCTGTAGGTGTAGACAATAATATGACTGATTTTTTTTTAAGTCTTTTAGTAAAAATGCCTTGCTATGACTCTTGGGGTGTTTTTTTTATACCTGCCCTGTTCATTCTGTTTAAATCAAGCTCTGACGTGAACGCTGTCATTGTAATCGGGTGAGATGTTTTAGTGATGATGGTCTCGATCAAACTCCAGAGCCGTTCATTTGTAGTAAGAGCATGATTTAACCAAACTACCAGCTGTTTGAGTCTGAGCTCAGTGCCTTCCTGTTGCCAGGTCTGCTTTGGAGGAAGCTGTTTGGGTTCGGTGCTTTTAAAGTTCAACAATTCACTTCTGTTCTATTTATATAGCACCAAATCCCAACAACAGTTGCCTCAAGGTACTTTATATTGTAAAGATCCCACAATACTAAAAACAAAGAAATCCCCAGCAATCATGTGACCCTTTATGAGCAAGTGTTTGTTGACAGTGGGAATGAAAAACTCCCTTTTAATAGGAAGAAACCTCCAGCAGAACCAGTTGGAGTGAGGGGAGGAAGACAGAGCCAGAGATGAATAATACGTAATGGTCGACACCATTGAGTGTTTGATAGTATTTAGACATGCTGTAAATTAAAGTGTGTGTGTATGTCTGTGCATGTGTGTGTGTGTGTAACTGGGTGAACAAGACTTGCAGCTCAGCTGAAGGGTGCTTTACAAACACCAGTCCTTTTACTATTTGATGTTAACAATAAGTTGAACCACCAACACATCAGTAGATGTGAATGTGTGGAATGTGCAAAAAATTGCAAAAAACAAAGACAGAACAGAATGATACAGACACAACACTGCAATAGAAATGTGCAAAATCAACTTGGTGTATGAATGTGTGTCAGTGCAGTCACTGAGTGTCTGACAGTGAAGGCCTGAATGCTCCGGTACCTTTGCTAGAAGGCAGCAGGATGGAGAGTGTGTGTGAGGGGTGTGTGGGGTCCTCCACAACGCTGGTGGCTTTGCGGATGCAGCGGGTGCGACACGTATCATCCAAGATCAGCATGTTTCTCCAAGTCCAACAACTTTCTGGGCTGCCTGAAATGTGTAGCTGGATGTTCTGGATGTTCAGCGTTGAGAGTGAAGAGCCGATCACACATCACTCCAGCTGTTCCAGGGAGTGTTTGCTCCTCCATCGTACCTCTGATACAGGACTGCTTCATGACAGAAACAATGAAACGTCTGTAAATCGTTGAACAGTGTGGGAACATTTCTGAGAATATCTCTGAGAATCTGAAACAACAATGCAACGAAAGAAAATTAATAGAGAAGTAGAAAAAACAGTCTCTCTTTGTGTGTGCACTGCTAAGTACAAACATGCCGGGGACTTTTTTGTGCAAATCGTTGAGTAGAAATGTGCCAGAAACAGGAAACAGAGAAAAACCATCAGCTTACAGTAAAAAATAACTCGCCTGGCTGTGACAACTGATACAAGACGCGTCCTTGTGTACATCCTCTAATGGGAATGTCCTCCTCCTCCCTCTGTTTCATCACAGTACCAGTAAACACGAGGACCAAAAACACGAGTCCTGCAGGTGGGAGGAGTCACAGCTCTGAGACACCGGGCCTGTAGCAGGTACACTTTCCAACATTTTACTCTTTAACCTGAAACTACAAACATATACAGTGGAGTCAGTCCCAAAGTGTGCAGCCAACAGGTGCAGACTGTCAGTGGATCTGGTCCTGTGCATCAGACTGACCCTTTACACCAACATGGTTGAGACATTCTAACAACACTCAGAGGAAAAGTGAAGTTTGACGTTGTAAAATTTTCATGACAACAAATAAACGTGTAAAAGGCTGAAAAAGGCTGATCGTGAAACTCACTGGACCCTGATGGGAGATGATTTCATCAACATGTTGAGCAGCAACCTCCTGCTGCAAAACTCGTTTTGCTTTGTTTTGTACCCCACACAGATTCGTTATGCTGGGAGGAAGTGACCCCCCCACACACACCCCACCCTGGAGTATTTAATCTGCGCGCTCTCGCAGTAGGAAATCTTTATCCTGTGGTTTCAGTCAGGAAACATGTCAAGCGTTGTTTCGTGTGAGCGCCATCGTAGCTTGAATTTGTCAAAATGGGGGAGGACATCATGGATTATTCTCTGCTTTGTGGTCTCAGGTACATGTTTGTTTTATTTTGTTAAATTTTGTGTTATTTTTGTGATGAGGATCCTGAACCGTCTCTTGAAATATTCATAAACGTATTTCTGATTTGGTTTCTGGCAATCTGACATTTCAGTTGCTTCTGTGTTGTCATAAATTTAAGAAGCTGCAAGCATTTCAGTGTTAAACCTCAAAGATACCGGCAGAAATGTGACCCTTCACAATAAAAGTCTGTCCTGAATGGAGACATCTTAGCTCGTCATGAATAAAGAGAATATTTTGGATCATGGTCTGGCATATGTTTTTTATGATCTTTCCCTCTGCAGTGAGGGGCAGAACTAACTTTCAGCCAAACTGAAAGTTAACCCATTTTTTCTAACTTTATTTATTATTCACAGAAAAAGCTTGTAGTGAATGAATCTATGTGACTTCTTAGCTTGCTCTTTTTTTGATTTAGAGCTCATTCTCTGAATCTTTCTCTGCATTTGTTTCAGAATGGAACTCTTTAAAAAAATATATTTTTAAGGAGCTGCAAAGATTTTACCTTAGTTGACCCATTTCCTCTCTGAAGATGTCGATGACAAAGTAACACAAAGTACTGAGGTTGCCTCTTCCTGTGGTTTAAACAGACAGATGTAAAATCTCTGCAGGTGCCAACCAGCTGAAACACGTAATAGTTTCTCGGGAACTGATAAAGTAAACCTTAACAACAACAATTCACAAATTAAAATGCAATCATGCTGGAATCGTTTAGTTTTGTTGGTACAGACATGGTGCTTATCATCAATGAATGGCTGAAGCCTGTATGACCACAGTCTCAAAACCTTAACAAATGTGTGGACAGTTCTAAACTGTTACATGCTCAATGTTAAAGGTAACTGTAACATAAATGCTGTGTCAGATACTGAATTGCCTCCTAAAACAATCAGAATCCCAGCTGTTAGCAAACATGCAGGGATACACTCATTCATTCTGTCTAAGCTAACAGCTAATGTTAAAAGACAAACTCAAAAGTTGTCATTTTAAGCCACATAAACACGTCAGCTTTTATCTATTATATTTACCTGTATGTAAGAAGGAAGTGCCGCTAAAATCAAATCTCTTTGACCAGCAAAGGTAGCAGCAAGCTTAAAGACAAGATACTAGAGACGGTTAAATTCAACGATAGATATAAGCTCCAGATCAGATCCTTCTGCAAAGTACATTACATTAAAAAATATGAAATTCAATTCAAATTTATTTACACAGCGCCAAATCACAACAACAGTCGCCTCAATGTGCTTTATATTGTACAGTAGAGCCTACAATAATACATACAGAGAAAAACCCAAAAAGCAAGCACTTTGGCGACAGTGGGAAGGAAAAACTCCCTTTTAACAGGAAGAAACCTCCGGCAGAGCCAGGCTCAGGGAGGGGCGGGGCCATCTGCTGCCAGTGTGCTGACCTAGCAGCAGTCCCGAACATAACGATTTCCAAACAGCCAGAAATGTTAAAAAGCAACTGTTTGGGGGAGTGTAGCTGAGACTGTTTCACAGGTACACATGTACCGCACTGTTTCTTGTGAACAGTCTGTGATGATAATCCACCCGATTCATGAAAAATGAAGAGACTTTTAATTAAAGACAGAAAGGCATGAACACTGAATGACGAGATAAACCACCATAACATATCACAGGGTTAAAAGAAACAAGTTCAAGAAAAGCTTGTCATCCATCCATATTCTCAAGTTCTTGTATACTTGTACACCCTTTGGTATCAGATGTAAAACTGCTAAGTCAGCACAGTGCTGTAGATGAGCTTTCGAGTACACCATAAATGTTTTCGCTTTGTGAGCGTTTACGTTTGTGAGTGATATTCAGTCTGAAGCTCTGCCCGCAGCACAGAGGGAGTAAATATCAGTATCATCAGCATAGAGGTGTGTTTCTGCTTCGGTGTGTTTTTCGGAAAAACACAGCTTGCTGAGATCAGATGAGATTAGAAAGTTTCACTTGTGCAGCTGTGATGGGAATTACACACATTCAGCAATTCAGTGAACTTCCTGACTGACTGCCAGCAGTTTAAATTCTAATGAGCTACAAATCTGTTAAAAGACTGATTGAAAGACCAAGCACTGGTCTCTCATAGAGAGCAAAGTCACAAATGCAATGTAAGGAAAAAACAGAGCTTGGTGTTTATATCAAAGCACAACCAGTAGGACGCTGAGAACCACGAGAAATATGCATCATTATCTTTGTTTAGATTGTGAGGCAAACGCAGCCCAGCCCTAACACAAGAGTGCTGGTGCATATTAAGAGGTTAACCACTCCTCTAACTGTAAGAGGATGAAAGCTAATGTTTCTCACTGAAACATTTAGCAAGAAGAGTTGTTGTTCCAAACTGCTTTTGATGCAGGTCCCAGACTTCAACTTCAGTTATGCACAAAGACATAAAGGAGAGTGCTGTACCAGCATCACGGTCTCTTCAGTTAGAATATGAAAAGTAACTTGTTGTTTATGTTTATGCTGATTGGTTGTTTTTGTCACTTTCAACAGTTTTTGCGCTTGAATTTGGCTGTTGGGAAATGTTGGTGTACACTGTACATATTTTTGGGGGAAGTGAAAATAGCAGCAAGTAACGATGCAGATCCACTAAAAATAACGTCTTCCCAAAGTTCTTCTTTCAGGCATTTTTAAAGAAAATTCCTCTGTGTCACTTCTTGTTTAAGTTCTTGAAGCGTGACCAGCAGGCGACCCTCACGACCGTTCTGGTTTCTACTTTACCTTCATTCATCTGCAGGAAAACTTTTATGCAATGTCACCTCTTCTTCTCACCATCAATACAGACTAAATGTTTATATCAGTAAAGAATTTTAAAGATAAAACAGCCTCCTCTGTTCTCATTACATACATGATGTCATTTGAGTCTGCCTGTCGTGTGTTTGTACTGTATTTAATAATTTGCAGGTATCAGCGTTGTCTCTTGTCCTGTATCTCTGCTCTCACTCAACCAGTTGCAGCCGGAGGTTTCTTCCTGTTAAAAGGAAGTTTTTCCTTCCTGCGGTCACCAAGTGCTTGTTTATGGGGGTTGTTGCTGATATTTAGTTCTAATTACATTCAATATAAAACACGTCGAGGTAACTGTTGTTGTGAGTTGGAGTTAATGGATGAAACTGAAAGTTCCACTAAGGTTGCTGTTGCTAAAGGATGTGTTTTAAACCAAACCATAATGTTTCCTGCCACCTGGATTTGCTTCTAGGATTTTCCGTGTTTCTGTTTTGGATTCCTGTTTTTAATTTCACTATTTGTCTGCTCTCCTTCATGTCTTGCTTCAGTCATCTCCTCTTGTCTTTGACGCGTTAGTATTCCTGTCGATCTAACGTCTCCTTATTTTCTGTTTTACTTTGAAATTTGTTCATATTTTCATGCCTTGCATTAGTTTTCCTTGTGTTTCTGATTTTCTTGATTGGTTTCACCTGCCTTTCTCTCCTGTGTCTAACGCCTCCTCCAATCTTTCCTGCATGGTCAACACGTCTTCTATGCTCCTCAGTTGTGCTCCTCATGCCTGCTTGGATTTGATCCTTTGGACTTTGCTAGTGTTTTGTCTTCTGCATCAGCCTCAATAAAAGGGCAGCTACTTCTCCTTGTGCATTTGGGTCCCTGAATCAACGGGCCCTCGAGTGGCTCACTAAACAGAAACTTAAAATGTGGAAAAACCCAGTACTGTAAGTTTTGTCCCTGACTCCGTTTAAAGCTGACCCTTCCTTATTATAACCTTTGCATCCAGTAACTGCAGAGAAACAGTTTTAAAACATTCCCTCATGAGTCACATACTTACTGTAAAGCCTGTGAATTTCAGCCACACTAGTTTATCAGACACGGAGGTATGAAACTTGGGTAGAAGGCTGTACTCCAGCTTTCCCATGACCACAAGACAGAAGTGGTTCTTCGTATAAAGCTACACATTGGTTGGTAAAATAGCCCAGTGATGACCACAGCCACAAATAATAAAACAGTGTGGTCTTTGGTTTGTGTGTCTGTGCTGCTGTAAGTGCATTCAGAACGAATCACAGGTTTAAAGAGGAAGAGGGCATTTCTGTGTCACACTGGACTTGGACATGACATCACAACTTCCTGTTTTTTAAAGCATGTTGTGAACACTGTTTTTAACGGTGCTATATCAATAAAGTTTTTATTATTTAAATTGTTTTTGACAGTTCATGTTTACTGGCTGTCTTTCAGGTGCTTTCTCTTTGGTCACTGTTCACCAGCCTGCTGTGCTCTCTGCAGCTCTGGGTCAGGATATCATCATGCCCTGTGAGCTCCGGCTGCAAGATGAGAAGCTCCTGTCCCAGCCCATCCTCTACTGGTGGAAGTTAAATGAGATGGCTGCTGATTTCATACGGTTGATCCCCTCACAGACCCCGAACAATAGCCGTGCAACCCTTCTGGACAATAACGGGACGTCAACAAACAAGTCGATGATTCTGAAGAGTGTGCAGTGGGCTGACAGCGGGAAGTACCGGTGCAAGCTCTCGCTTCACACAGAGAGGAATGGAAATTTTAGGCAGAAGGGGGACACAACTTCCCTTGTGGTTTACGGTAAATACAAAGCAGAAGATTTGTTGTTTTTTTGTTTATTGCTTTACATGGGCGACCAAACGCAGTCCCATTTCACAGTATTCACATCTACTGACTCTTGTTCTGCAGAGTTTGGCTGACAGAGAGGAGGTTTAAGGTTAAAGGTCAGGGGTTACATTAGACTGTGTCAGGAGGACAGAACAGCCCTCTGTGGCACGTGCACGTGAACAGTTTCCTCTGCAGACCTACAGAGCAGTCTGCAGAAAAGCTGTGAAATATTTGCTCTGATTTCCTGCCATCAAACAGAAATCCCCTCACAAATGAGGCTGAGTTAAAAAAATATCACCATGCAAGATAGAATTACAGTTTATTAATCATGCGTGTGATGTCGTCTCCTGGTTCACAGTATTTTTACTGTATTTTTGACAAAATGTTTCAACTGATCCATGAGACCACATCCAGCAGACAAATAGTCTGTACCTGAACCAAAAGATGCCAATATCTCCCAGAGTTTCCTAAAACGTAATTAAAACAGCGGTGTCAAACATAAGGCCCGTGGGCTCTGTTAAAGCTGAGTCTAAATCTCTGAAACACGGTCATCCATCTAACGACAGAAGCAGCTGCACCTGGATGGTAAGAAAATGTGGGCAAAATGAATGATAGGTGATGATTGATCATTACATTTAGATTTGTAAGATTACAATAGGCACCTGAGTTATTTAGAGCATGGAGGTAAAAACACAGAAAGAAAAACAACGAGGGAAAGGCGATGTGTGTAAGAAGATTCCCATGAAAGAGGAATTAAACTAGAGCTGACTTCCTGTTTGATATTCTGTTTGAAAAAAAACTTTTAATTAGTGAATAAATTTATTATTTATGTTAAATACTTCTTGTTCCAGTGATTAAACCCGAACTTCTGAAAGAATTTTATAAAGATATGTGTGTCTATGACCGTGCTGTACGTGTGTCTCTTGTTTCAGGCGCCACGGTCTTTAATGTCACCAAACACGCTCCCTGCATGCTAGGCTGTGAGGTCAGCGTGACGCGGGATGCTGGATTTTCTTTGCACATTTTTCACAACGGCCGTCGACTCCAAAATGTTACCTCAGCTCCAGGAGACGCCGACGCCGCTCTGCCATACGTCACTCTCTCTGAGACCGTACCTCTGTGGTCGCGTGGGAAATACGAGTGCCAGCTGCACCTGAGGGATGACGTGATTACAAAGAGCATCTTCCACAGCAACCTGTCTGGTAATCAATTCAATTCAATTTTATTTATACAGCACCAAATCACAACACTGCTGCTAACGGCCATCTGCTGCAACCAGCTGGGGTGAGAGAAGGAAGACAGGACAAAAGACACGCTGTGGAAGAGAGACAGAGATTAATGACAAGTGTGATTCAGTGCAGAGAGGTCTGTTAACACATAGTGAGTGTGAAGGGTGACTGAAACTCTTCAAATAAACCTCTGCAGATGATCTGTTAGCTGTTTGACAACTACTCTTTCAAGGATGTTTGATATAAAGGAAGGTTGGAGGTTGGCCTATAATTAGCTAAGACTGCTGGGTCTAGAGATGCTTTTTGAGTAAAGGTTTAACTACAGCCAGCTTGAAGGCCTGTGCTACATAGCCGATCATTAGAGATAGGTTGATCATATTTAAGATCGAAGAATTAATTAATGGCAGGACTTCTTTGAGCAGTTTTGTAGGAATGGGGTCTAAAAGACACGTTGAAGGTTTGGAGGAAGTAATTATTGAAGTTAACTCAGAAAGATCAATTGGAGAAAAAGAGTCTAAGGGTATTGAAGATGATAACAGTGGGTGGATTATATTCTTAAACTTAGTTACAGCGCTTTCAGAAAGACATCTACTGTGATAAAGTCTACTCTCCACCGCTGTGTAATCAATTATTGTAAATGTAAATGTTATCAGGAAATGATCAGACAGCAGAGGGTTTTCAGGAAACGCTGTTAAATGTTCAGTTTCTATGCCATATGTTAAAACAAGATCTAGAGTGTGATTAAAGTGGTGGGTGGGTTCTTTTACATTTTGAGAGAAACCAATTGAGTCTAATAACAGATTAAATGCCATGTTGAGGCTGTCATTTTTTCCACATGGATGTTAAAATCACCCACAATAATTATTTTATCTGAGCTCAGAACTAAATCAGATATAAAGTCTGAGAAATCAGACAGAAACTCTGTGTAAGGCCCAGGTGGACGATAGATGATAACAAGTAAGACTGGTTTCTGAGTTTCACAGCTGGGGTGGACGAGGCGAAGCATCAGGCTTTCAAATGAATTAAAAGTCTGTCTGGGTCTTTGGTTGATTAATAGGCTGGTGTGAAAAAACTCCCACATTGTTTTGGCAAAGCTGCACACCGATTCAATATTGATTTTAGTGACCTCTGATTGAGTCAATCATCAGATTAATCATCTTCCTCCTGAGAGGAATCAATGACGCTGCAGATTTTGAACAGTACAAATTAAGCTTTACAGAAATTTTTTTTTAACAGGAAATAAGAAAAATCCTGAATTTCTGTGTGAGATTTTCTTGCACGACTCTGTTCGCTTCCACTTCTTTAAAAGATGAGCTAAAATGTTTTTTTAGGGGCACAGCAGCTGTGTGTCTGAAATCTGGACTTTATACTTTCTGCAGTTTATTAAAGTTTTTGGTATTTCTTACTTTAATTTAAATTGTGAATTTATTGATATATCATGTTATATTGCTGTAGTTAAGATGACTTCGTTGAATGAACATGAGCTAATAATTCCTTAATGATGTGGTTGTTGTGCTTTTTCAGACGGCACAGCAGGTCGTCTGCTTTTATTTTATTTTGGTGTAGCTTTTCTTATAAATTTGACATTTTTTCTCATATAGTCAGGAAAGAAGTAACTACAGGTATGTTTTAGCATGCTTACCTAAACGACTAGCCTGACTGACTCACTTCGCCATCTTGTGGTACAACGTCGATATTACACAAAAGTACAGCCTGGCTCTCTAACAACTTCAGGCGCTGTCTCTTCAACACAGTACAGATTTTTTTGGACATAAAGTCCATGAAAGGTCTTTCTTTCTTTCTCCCTATGTTGACGTTCACTCTGAGGGGTTTAAACCGATTTCATGTACAATGTGTATCTTTGAAGAGGAAACCTGTTTAATCGTGAAAGGTTTTTTTCTCTTTGGTTTCAGAAGTTGGAGAAGGTGATAAAAAGGAGTCCACTACATGTTCATCAGCGCGTCATGGTGAGTTTGTCATTTAAGCTTCTAGAAATTTGCTCTTACTGGAAAAAGGACTCCAACACTGCACTCGTGTGTTATTGATACTGGGATCAAACTTCACACAAAGGGTTTTGTGCGTTTTGATTTCAGGCGTGTACCCAGAGCCGTGGTTCTTGTACGTGGCCCTCCTCCTGGTGCCTGTCACCGTCCTCATAGGCCTGTTGAGCGCCATGCTGATGTGCAGATGACTTTATCAGCATCTGGCTGGAATGGAGAGGTGGAGATGCAGCTGTGGAGATCCAGTCTGTCCGGAAATAACCAGAAATATTTAGTAAAGGTTTATCAGTGATAAAAGGCTGCAAATATTTATCAGTTTCCTCATCACTCAACTTTTAGAAACACATCAACGTAACAAAAGACATCAAAGTGGTAACTATCAAGGGAACGAACTACAAAAACAAACAAAAACGCTGCAAAATTTAACTGAAATGTTCACCACCAGGGGGCTCCACCCTCTCCCCCAAGTTTTTCCCTTTGCTAAGCCGCCATTGTAAATGACAGTTTACTGTTAAAGAGCTGCCTTTAAGTAAAGGTTCAACTAACTCACCACACTATTCTTTCACAAAAACTGATATTACAGTACATCCGTAAGTAAAACTGACTCATCTCAAACGTTTCACAGATAAAAATCTCAAAGTGCTTCACAATAAAACACCAGAAATAAAAGTATTAGATGTCAAAGTCAGCCAGGACAGCCCAGCCATGCTTTTACCTCGAGATAATATCTGTTTGAGACACTATGCTGACATAGAGACACAGCGGCTACTTCGTTAAATTCTACTAACAGCTTCAGTTCATTTTAAACGCAGAGTTTTTACAATAAGCACCTTAAAGCGCACGTTTCTGTTTCTTAGACGCTCCTGGTTTGTATTAGCGTGTTGTACCTTAAAAGCTTAACCAGGGACAACATCTACCTATCAGCTATGGCTCTAACTCCTACATACATGGGATCTTTATTAATGTAATAATGTTTACATGCATTACTAATGGAATGAATTAATCTAACTATAATATGTGAATAAACCGTGATTTTTACAGGTCTTTGTTTGTCTTTTGTGCATTTTATTTTGAAAGGTTTTGCTGTAAAACGTTGTTCTGGTTCCTCTTTCATCAGAAATGTGTTTTGTTTTGTTAGCTGTCACTTCCTGGCTCCTCAGAGGTATAAAACCATCATTACGATTACACTCAGAGTTTCTTCTTTATGAACTGAAACATTTCTTGTAATTTTAACGTCTCAGATGATGTTAGTCATTCATACGTTGCTGCGTAGTCTGGATTACCAAAAACCAGCATCTCGAGTTTCATCTCCACTGAACTCTCAGCTGCCCCAACAGGGATTTATTACTGAAGCATTAAAAGAACATAACACAGTGTTGATAAAGATGCACAGAGAGGTAAAATGACAGCTTAATAGTGTTTTGGGGACTTTCAAAAAAGAAGAGAAACCCTGCAGCGTGTTGAAAGGATGCTTCAGCCCAGAAACCGTTAAAAATACTGTTATGAATACATTTTATTGTAACTGAATCTCTAGCATTAATATTAAAACCACGTCTGAGCTGTTAAACACCTCAGTGAAGCTGTGACAGCCGGCTAAAAGGTCCCACCAACAGTCGTTTCAACAACACGCAGCTTGGATTGATTTTTCTCAGCGGCCATCATTGTGTGTGTGTGTGTGTTTATGCACCATTAATGACTAAAATGGGGACTTGTGGTTAATAAAAGCAGCTGTGAAACCTCACTGCTGCCACCTAAAATGACAG
Organism: Haplochromis burtoni; assembly: GCF_018398535.1. NCBI lineage: Eukaryota > Metazoa > Chordata > Actinopteri > Cichliformes > Cichlidae > Haplochromis > Haplochromis burtoni. Next base: position 228,986 of record NW_024582942.1, read on the forward strand.
ATTGAGAAGTTAGCCGTACAAATGTGAGTGAGCTGGAAACTTTCCATGTGGTTGTCACTTCTGAGCTATGAATGACAAACAAGGACCTCGCCTGCTGTTTGCTTCAACATTTGGAGACTTATGATGACTAAATATTTCCTTTCTGTGCCCATTCAGTCACACGAGTCAGCCTCTTTCTGTTTCATTTTATTTTTTTCTTTGAATTTATGAATCTTACAGTCTTGCGTTTCCCTGCAGGCATGTTCTTAGCTGACACTCTGTCTGGTCGTCTGCTGCTGTGACCCTTTTATGTTCCCCTAAAAGGTCAAGAGGACGTGGGGAAAGTAACAAGTAGTGTCCGGGTTGAAAAAAGGAGACATGAAGGCAAAGTAGTTTAATTAATAAACTGAAAGTGATGGACAAACCGCTGTCTCCTATAAAAGAGAGGAAAAATAAGAAAATCAACGAGTTGTTCATGAAACAGAAAAGGAGGCTAAAAATGTTAAATCACCAAAACACACGCTCTCCTCTCCACAGACCAGCAGAAAGAAGCCGCCACACACAGCACAGCTGGCACTACAGCTGGCCTGAAGTACTCTCTGGGTATTTGCTGAGTACAGCCAGCTGTCCCAGAAAAGGTGACCCTCAGGGCAGGACGTACAGGGTACCCATTCAGGCCCTGCTAAAACTGTCACAAGCCCATCTGCTTCAAGGTTCAGAGACTTTTGCACAGTTTGGTTGTAATGAGCGGATATGTGACTTATTCCTGCAGCAGTCTGTCTATTCTCCTCTGACCACAACAACACCTCTTCTCCCAGAGAACTGCCACTCACTCTCTTGTTTTGGGCAATCCCAGCAGATCAGCAGTCACCTTTCTGTCGCCTTGGCCATGTCTACATGCAGCGAGTCAATGACATGTAATCGGCTGCTTGTTTACACTGCAGAGGAGCTAAACAGGTGTACCTAATGAAGTGACCGATAAGTGTATTTCAATCATTTGCACTCTCCCAGTAGAAACCTTCAGTCGACACATGTCTTACAAAATAAGAAATATTATTCCGATTATTTCAGTAAAGAAGGAAATGCTTCCTTCTTCTTTTGTAATCGATTACATTTGAATTTTAACCAATTTAGTTGACAGATGTTTGTTTTTGTTTGTTTTTTTAAGAGTATAAACACATTTGTAAATTGTGAATTATTACTTGATGCACTCGCTTGCCCATTACAGTCACAGTTTAGTCATCCTTTATGTTGTTTTATTTGATGAAGGGATTATAAAAACCACAAAGTTCTCCTTCCAGGTGTGAGCAGACAATGAGGTACAATCTCTGACACTTTTATTTTGGAACTATTTTTCCAGCCAAGACCGGAACTGAAGGAGACGGTTGAATCCAGACTCTGAATAATGACATCAGCTGCATTTAGACTGATTCCACGTAAGCCTCACGTTAACGATGCAGCTGTCACTGCAGGTACAGGATAAGAGAAAAGAGATCCAGTGTTGTTTATTGCAGAAGCCCCCCTGGCAGGGACAAGACTGTCTGAGGTTAATCCTGGCTGAAATGTTTGCGTTTTCTGTTTCATTTTCATCGTACACTGAAAACATTGAGCTCCATCAAAAAGTCGGCTCCATCTGCTGGCAGGCTGAGGTGTTTTCAGGTGTGCAGGACATTACTGAGGAGCGCTGTGGTGGTTTCTGTAGGCTTTTATGTGGCTGTCTGCCACGGAGGAGCAGGAAGTGGCTTATAGTTAATGAGGGTCAGCTCTGTCCTGGACAGAGGAGGATGTTAGCCAAGCTAATGTCCATTACGGACAGCACCTCTCACCCCCTGGATGGGACCGTGGAGGTCCTGAGCCGCTCCTGCTCAGCTCCTCCATCCCAGCAGCAGTCAGGCTGAGCATTATGCACACAGGAGGTATAATTTTTACTCCCACACTTTATATGATGGAGTCATATATAGTAACCATTTTCCTCAGTACAATCACTCTTTTGTACACACTATTCATTTCTAATATGTCTCTTATTCACTTTTCTCCATTAAAATGAACGTTTTACACTTTAGTTCTGGGGGAAAATGACGTCTAATCACATGTCGTGAAGTCAGTATTTTAGGCATAAATCTTTTATTTTGTACCTCCCACCCCGTTAATGGCTCAGTCTAAATCCAGGCGCCACGTGACACCGCTCCGTTACTCAGACCTGACTCTCCTGCCAGCACGTGGGGGTTTCTGGAAGGGAAGAAACCATCGCATAAAACCACTGTTGCCATAACAACGGCTCTATACCTCTCCCTCCTCCTCTTCGTTCTCCATCCCTCTGCTGCTGCAATGCATAATACCCTCCTCCTCCTCCTCCTCCATGCACCTCCCCCCCAGCCTTCACCCATCCCAAAGACTGCTTAGCGCGGCATCCTTGCGCTGACACGTAATTTCTGGAGCTCTGTGTGTGTGTTTGTGTGTCCTCACTCAGGAATGTGAAGCTCTGCTCGTTCTTAAAGGTCGAAAAGAAGATTTTCTCCCCTTGTGCGATCGTGAAATCTCTCCGATGTGGGAGAGAGACCATCTCTAACCTGTCAGTAGAAGGAGGCGCTTCGAGGAACTCAGGACGGAGCGCAGGATTTCTCCTCCAGAGGAGGATTCTTTTTACAGGTAAACGGGACTACGTTTGTTTCACAGGGAGAACAGACGGCCAGGAGGGCGCTGACGGTTTGGGTTCGACAGATTCGCGCTGTGAGACCGGAGGTGAGTTTAAAGACGGCTGCACTGCTGGAACGCACAGCGGGAATCGCGCACTTTTCCCAGAGACGCGCGGGATCACCGCCCGGTGCGTGCCACCTGTGCAGCTCATGCGCAGACAGCAGCCAAACCACGCATATGTGCGCGCACAGCGGGTGATTTCATAAGAGGGAAAACACAAGAGTCTTCCCCGAAAGGTTCTGCAGACAGTAATAACTCTGAGAGACGCAATACTGAGTCTTCCAAAGCCAAAGAGAGGCGCACGCTTCCCACTGCTTCCATTTGGCCCAGCCGAGCTCCGCTCCTCCGTTTTTAAACTCAGGTTGCCCACGAGGACAAAGTCGGCTCGGTGTTTCTTGTGGATTCATGAATGCAACATTTTGACTGGCTCTCGAGCTGCGCAGTCATCACCAGCTCTCACAAACTTCTTCCATTTCCAGCACTGTTTCCATCATCCCCCACCAGCTGAGCTTCAAACGCCGGGCTTCCATTGGCTCTTACATTGTGTGGTGCGTGCAGTGTCAATAAGGAGACCTGAGGGTGTGCCACGGAATATAAATAGTTGAACAAAGAGGCCGAAACCTGAGACCTGGTCTGATTCTTCCCTCTGGTAACTCTAGATGCTCAAACACTGAGAGGCGCACGAACAAACTGCTGCTGATGTGAGCTTTTTCCTGTTGTTGAACAAGGAGCAGAGCAAGAGGAGGACCCACCCACACCGCCCACCCCTCAGATAAACAGGAGGCGACTTTTAGTCACAGTTGGGACGTCTTTGGTGTGTTTATGCTCTGAGGGTTTCCAGATCTGTCCTGTCTGTGTATGTGTGTGTGTCTGTGTGTGCACTGTTGAGAGACGCCACCACCCCTCTGTCCTCCGTCAGGATGTCCGCGGTGATGGAGCTGCTGCTGCTGCTGCCTCTGGTCCTCCTGGCACTTGAAGGTGAGTGGTGACTTCGCCTCGATGGTTTCTGTTGAGGTGTTTTCTGTTCTCTGTGTGCGTCCGACTGTTTGTTGTTCCACCGTGGAGCCAAACGCCCAGCTGTTCAAAATTTGAAATGAGATGAGGCCATGTGGCGGCTTTAAAATGCCGAGCGCAAACGCACTCACGCATACCGACGCAGCATCTGGTGTGTATCTTAAAAGTCAGGAACAATGTGTGCCTGTGTTCACAGAGTGGAGCGTCCATTAATGACTGCTTTTCATTATTTATTAACATACCCATTATGTTTGGTTAATCGTTGTGAAACGGATGTCGTCCAGTTTTATGTCGATAAACAGACCGAAGCTACAAACAGGCTGGAGTCAGCGAGGATAACGTAAACAATTAAATGATCGATTAACTGGCAAAGATCAGTAACAGTGATGAGCTCCTGCAGAGCTGCCTGCTCTCTGAAGTTGAAGCTTGTTTTTTTATTTGCATGGAAACCAGGTTTAAAAGTGGACTTGATCCTTTTGTTTGGTTTTAAGGTGCAAGGGTCCCAGGACAAAGATCAAAGTTGTGTTCAAGACATAGCTTTTCTGTCCTTCTGGGAATTTTTAGTTAGAGGAATTGTTTTGGGTGGTTCTATTAAGGACTCGGAACAAAAAGCAAACCAAACATCAAAAGCTCAGGAAAAGATGAGCCACATCAAACTAGAACTGATGTCTTGCCTTTTGCATGCAGCACATAATGAGACAGAATTCACACAAAGATAAATGTTGCTCGCACAAACACGGCAGGCTCGGTACCGTTAGTCTGTGTGGGTGGAGTGAATGTTGTGTCCAAATCATCTTCTAACCAGATAAGTTGTCAATCAAATCTTGTATCACATCGAACAAAGACGTGTGTTTGCCCAGTAACCAACGGTCTGACTGGTTACTGTTGAAACAACAACATCTGTCCATCTTTTGTGCAGTTTTTGCTGTTGAAACATGACGAGGGGGATAACCTCATGGCGTCTGCCATGTTTGCTAGCATCTGCACCTTCTGCCAATTTAGAGTCACCAGGTAACCTAACATGTCAGGTACGAGGTGCACAAAGAACAAAGACCTCAGGAAGGTTCAAACTCAGAACCTTGCTGTCACTCGATGAAGCATCGAGCCAGCGATGGACAAACCAGCACGTTTCTATGTTTTGCAGTTAAACAGTTAATCATTCAAACCTAAGACTAAAATTTACATTCTACCCAATTTTAAATATGAACCTTTGTACCGTTTTTGCCCTCCAAAACAAAAACGTGTTTAGCCCTATGATACACGTATGTGTAGATTCTGCCCACAGAGAGAGAAATGGACTATCACCGTCCCCTGTTTTGCTGATGGAGTCCATCATTCATGCTTTTGTACACGCACTCTAAGACAGCTCAGCCTGCCAGCATCACGCTGCGTGCAGGTGTGTGATTTGAGGGGTTTTTGAAGTGGAGCACTCAGGTGAAAACCATCATCCTTTGACTCGAACCAGCTCCCTCTGCTCCTTCTGGATCCTTTCAGATATCACGACTCACTTTCTTACCTTCACAGGAATCCGGTTACCGACATTTATTTATTTAAAGCACGAGAAACACCTTCCACTGATGTGCGAAAACAGCCTGAACCTCGCTATCCATCACATTTCAATTACTGCCAGTCTCATGAAACCTGCAGGCGTCTGAAAATGTTTCTAAATGTAAAGCCATCGATTCATATATATAAACATAACAGTATGCAATTGAAATCAGTATTGACTATAAAAACAAAGCATGCCTAACCAAGAGTGTTCTTTGATGAATTTCTTCAGAAACCTCTACAAAGCATTGAGAGTGAGATTTACTGAGCTCTTATCTCCATCAGCCAGCTGCTCTTTAACTCACACTCAGCCACTCAGAACACTGCTGCACGTGGACGCGTTAACACGGCTTCATCCGCCCAAAGGTGAACACATGTCAGAGCTGCAGGAAAGCAATCTGGGCAAAGTACTAAGGTTACACAACGTCTGTCAGCGGGATGGACGGGTTGGTTGTGGGCCGGTGGGTTAGTTAAAGGTTAAGAGTCAGCTTCTACATCTGGAGCTGGAGACAGGGAAGATAGAAGGCGAAGCACCACACTGGATGGAAATTGACAAAGAGGAACAGAAGAGAGTATGAGATTATGAGCTTTTTGAGAATTTTTACCCCCCCCCCCCCCCCCCAAACAAAAACACATTTTATTTGATGTTTTTAAATCCACCCAAAAAATGACTTTAGCTCACAGAAAAAAGGTACCCTGTATCTGATGACGAAATAATGATTACAAAATGGCTTCAGTATTTATGTAATATTTCTTTGTTTTGAAAAGAAGCCTGCTTGATATTTCACACGTATTTTGATTTTTATTTACAGATTTTAAGATTTACATCTTTATTTATCTTTATATTTATTTACAATTTTCAGTGTTAGTGCAGACAGTGGTTAATCATCTTAGAAAAGGCCGACTGTTGGTGCTGTAATTGTTCCAAACTGAATGGTACTGACCCAATACTGTTATAAGAAAAACGACATAACTCAAAGAAGAGGTGTCCCTCAAGGTGCCGTACTTGGTCCTCTGAATTTTTTTTTTTGTTGATTTCTTTTTTTGATAGGATAAAAATTGTGAGAGACTTCTTTGTTTCTTTTGTGCTGCCATGTTTATATTGTTACGATGGTGCTCATATTTAAGTTTCAAATAACGAGGTCAGTGTATGAAACATACATAAACGTGCTGTGACTTGACTTTTTTTACTCCTGGGTCTGTGTGATATCATAGAGACCTGATATCCTGACATCAGACACAGATGCCCCGCCCACCTGCTGTGGGACAGCCAGTCAGGTGACAGTTGGCTTAAATGGGATGAGCCAAAGGAGCTTGTTTTACGAACATAATAAACTGAATAACGAACTTATTTTGAACTGTGAATCATGCAAAGCTGCCTGTGGAGCGCAGATCTGGGAATGAGGAGAATTGTTTCTGTTTGTCACAATCACGATCCTCTGTGTTGGTAAAAAGTCGAATGTTTGTCACATCGTTCATTTCAGATTGTGGGAAAAAACAATTGATCTGATAACAAGCTGCGGTTTTTAAAAAGCCACGACAATCACTTGACAGCACTGTGTGAGATTCCCTTTCAAGCCTGACCCGAACCGTAGCTCTGCGTCCAAAGTTGTAACATGGCAGAGTCCTTTAGTCTGCGAATGGCTTGAATTCCGCGATGTCTCAATAACGGCTCCATCGCCATTACATCAGTTCACTCCATCCTCTGCGTCACTAAGGAAGATTACATTACAGAGGAGCTCATAGCTTTGCCGGATAAGCTAATTATGAGTACTCTAGAGCTGCAGTGCACTAAACCTTTAAAAAGCAGCTCACATGATTTATGGCTCGCACTTATACAAAAACATGAGATGAGAAACCAGTTTTCCAAGCATCTAAAAATAATCACCGTCTGTCCTCTTCACAAACCATTCTTCCTCTGCGTGTGCACTTTCAGCCCACGATGAAACTACAAAGTTTTGCAGCCCTTTCTTAAGAGGAATTAAATGCGTGGCACTGAAAGCTCAGAGATGCTTGGATCTCTTTTTTGGCCTCACACAAACAAGGAGCTGCTGATTGATGTGCTTCATCTGAATGCAACAGGAACAAAAACATGATGTTATGATGTTCGTCTTCTCAGGCTGCAGCTGCCGCTCGCCTCCGATTAGGAAGCAGCTTCGTTTTGATTCTGTTTCAGGCGAGATCCTTTCTAACCCATGAATCTGGAGCGAGAGACTGTGCCACGACCTAATTGCGGGCTTCGTGTGTCCCTCTCGATAGTGTCACAAACACGTGACAGGCAGACGCATGCACACCTGAGCCTCTGTTCATCCAGCTGTGTGGAGGTGAGATGCTGTTGCTGCTTTGAAGGGGAGGCTTTGATGGGCTCTGAAGGACGAGGTGACCTTCCACGCAGCTTGGAGAGTAAAAACAATCACTGGGAACAGATTTGATCCAATAACGTCTTCGATAATATTGAAGGGAAAGTATTTTGGTTTAGCTTACAGGAAAAAACTGAAAACCTGTTGTAGACGTAATTACAGCTGAAGTGAAATCAAAGGATTTCTCTCCCTGGAGATGTTTTACAGCAGATATTAAAGCACAAATGTCACTCCCTGGATGTACTGTGTGCCGTGTTGGGGAGTAATGGAATACATGTACCAGCGTTACATATTTAAAATACAAAATATGAGTAACTGTATTCCGTTACAGTTACAGTTTAAAAAGGTGGTATTCAGAATAGTTACTTTGTTGAAATAAATGGATTACACGGCGGTACTTTCCTGTTTCATATGTTCAGCTATGCCCGCTCTATTTTTGGTAATTCCAAGCCGGTGGAAACCCAAACAAAACACGCATTAAGAGGCTCTAAAGTGGCCCATGTCACCCCTACTTGCGGCCCGTGGGTGAGGAAATATTTAAAAAAATTATTCAAAAAATATTTAATATGAAGGCAACAGGTAGAGTGTTACAGGCATCGCTCTAAAGCAGCGGTCCCCAACCTTTTTTGCGCCATGGACCGGTTTATGCCCGACAATATTTTCACGGACCGGCCTTTAAGGTGTCGCAGATAAATACAACAAAATAAAACCAGTACCGGTACCGAAAAAAAGAAGATTTATTCATAACACAGATGAAAAAACCAAGGAAAACCGAGTAAATGATAAAAACGATAATAAAATAACGCTGAAAACCGATAAAAACCCTGAAAACCAGACATTTCACACCTGAGCCTCAACTCTCGCGGCCCGGTACCAAACAACTCACGGACCAGTACCGGTCCGAGGCCCGGGGGTTGGGGACCGCTGCTCTAAAGAACGTAGCCTGATGGGCAGTGTAGTCCTGCTGCAGGGAGAATGGACGGCCATACCCGTTATGTGTCTGTGAGCGAGGGAGGGAGAAAAAGGAAAGTACGAGCTGTCACGGAGCAGAAACGGGAGCTGGAAGCATGTAAATATAATAATAACCTGCAGCCAAGAAGAGAGCCTGACGAGCCCAGCTGTAAGTAAGCTGTTAAGACTCGACTGTACACCGTGTTCCTCCGACGTTTTCGGAGACGTCTGTTACCCACTAGCTCGATAGCGAGCCGGGGGCAAGGCTCACTAGAGCCGTGAGAACACCGGACTCCCGGCAAATCGTTTTGAAACCCACCGCAGTCTTTCGCTACTCAGGTTATTGATATATGAGTCACTTAGATAACCTGAAATGTTATTGTTTGGCTTTTTCAGTATTTTATTTGTTCCTGAGTAAATCGGTTTGGCTGAGATTAAAGTTATAGTTTTCACACAGCTGAATAAAAGTCAAGCAGACAGCTGATTATCAGAAGTGTGAGATGCTGGAGAATATACTCCGGTGTCCTGTTATATTTTAGATAGCAAGGAGTTTATTAAACTTCACCGAAACAATCTGCAAATTTCATTAAAATGTAATAAACTATCATCTTGTCTTTATTTTTAGTTAGCACAGACCTTAAACACTTAAAGCTGTCAGCTAATGATAGTTATATAAGAGCAGATGCTGCTGGTGCAATAAGCTGTACGTTTTACATATGTACGGAGGCCCAATACTGCCAATAAATAAATGAAATATTGTCAAATGTGCCAATAATATAATTCATATTACTAACAGTGCTACAGCTGAACATCAATAAATACAACATTTATATTTATTTTGTGTCTATTTTTTGTATTATTTTATTTTTGCATTATTTTCAGTTTAACGTTTTCCACTGTGTTCTTTTCAGTGTTTATTTATTTGTTCCTTTTTAACCCTGACCTCTTATTTTCACATTAACAAAATGCAGTTGGTCGAGTTGAATGAATGAACTGCAGTACAGTTGTTATGAAAGGGAAATTATCTGTAATATTCCCAGTAAAGACCCGTGGCTATAAACATGTCAACATTAACATTTTAACATGGGAGTCTGTGAGTGACTCGCCGTTAGGAGGCAGCCTCTAGTGAACATAAAAAATAATCTTTTTATAAATAAACTTAAATAAATCTTATATTAAAATTGTTTATTTGTCAAATATCCAAACTGGAAACCCATGAAAGACATTGGAAATGTCATTTATGAAAGAAAAATGTAAATGCTTTTTACAGTTTTGTAATTTTTTTAATTAGTCTTTTGTCAGTTTAGTTCCAGCTGGTTTCCATGGTGATCTTGATTGTTTCTGTTTGGTTTTTATTGTTTAAAATTGTTCAGTTTTTTTCTGAGGTTTTATTTAAAGTGATATATTACAGGAGTAAATTTAAGACCTAAGACATCCCAGCCAAGTAAAACAAGTTTCATATGTAGTTTTAGTTTCTAGCTCAGTTAGCTGTGATAAACATTCTGCACTGGTATTGGTAGTTTTGGGGTCTTGTTTTGGTTTTTGAGCGGTTTCATTTAGATTTTGGAAATGGGGGAAAAGTGATGCCAAACTCTGAGACCTCCGGGTCACCCCAAGCCCAGGACAGACTCTGCTCTTGCAGAGGAAAAAACACGAAGTAAAGCCCCGCGCCATCAAGTGGCGTCTTTGTGGAGTAAAACGAAAGCGATGCTCTCGGAGCTGTGTGTCTTTTTGTTTCCCTTGTTCCAGTAGAAAGTCCCTCACCGGCTCTGTGTCGGGGGAAATGTCACGGATACTTGGCATTAAACCCGGGTCATACATGCCCACGGTGTCTGTGGGTGTTGGTAACCCGGCCATGGAAACACATGTCGTCCTCACTCATCTCTTTTCCTGTCGCTTATCCAATTCTCTTTTCTTCCTCTTGTGCCCAGTTCAGCAAATAATCTTGATCCTTTCTGTATTTTCTTTAGCCTCCTGTGACATGCTAAGCTAGCTCACCTCACTGGGTGGATGGTCTTTTTTGCAGTTAAGTCAGGTTGTTTTTGCTTTGTAGTCCTCAGGAGGCAAACGGCAACTAAAATGAGAGATTAACCAGCCTGTTGGGGGGAAAAAGAAATCTCCTAATCTGCATTTGCTGGAATATCCGTTGCATAATCCTGAACCTCCGTCTGCAGATTACGCAATGGATTTGCACTTTTGATGCTCTGTGTGTGTGCACTGCTGCGGCTGCTGCTCTGAGGAATCTCAGGGACTCTGCTGACTGTCTAGTCTGCACTTTGGATGTGAGCTCCTCTTTGTGTCTGCTTGCATGTTCGTCTCGCTGCCTTTTCGCTGCCTCAGCTTTGGACAGTCAGCAACATGCTTGCTCACCTTGCACAGTGTGGCCTCTGACTGCGTCACCAGCCTCCCTCCCTCAGGATCAGAGCCTCATGCTGTCTCTGTGTGTGTGCAGCTGGATTTACATCTGCACTGTAAACCTGAATGCATAAAGTAATTACACAGAATATGTTGTGTAAACTTAATATTAAACAAGGGAGGGGAAGTATTTTGAGTTCCTGTGACATTTTCTCCCGTTGTGAGGAGTTTCTGATTAGCATGCATTGATGGAACAATTTCATGGCACTCATTTCTGTTTCAACATGTGTGTCTGATGTCATCAGGTCAGTGGGTGTGGTGAGGTTTGCAGCAGCAAAGATTACAAATGTTGGTTAAAATATTCTGCATCACATGTTTGTTTAATTAGATTTATGAACGTTAAGCTGTCCATATTGTGCTAATCTGTGACAACATGAGTGCAGTGGGTTGACCTGCAAACATTAAACTACCTTCAAGTTCTGCAGTTCAATTCAGTTTTATTTATATAGCACCAACAATCATATGAGCCCCTATGAGCAGCACTTTGGCAACAGTGGGAATGAAAAACTCCCTTTTAAAAGGAAGAAACCTCCGGTAGAACCAGGCTCAGGGAGGGGCGGGGCCATCTGCCATGACAGGTTGGGGTGAGGGAGGAAGACAGAGATTAATAATGAGTAATGATTCAGTGCAGAAAGGTGTATAAACATATAGTGAGGGAAGAAGAAACACCCGGTGGGAACGCCCCAGCAGCCTACACCTGTTGTAGCATAACAACAAATACTGCAAAAAAGATAAAACTCAATCATCAAAAGTTTAATAGCAGTTTTAATTAATTAATATATGAACTGAGCCTCGTCAGCTTGACTCTGAGTTGAACTTTCTCGGGTTTACAGTGTGGCTCTGCAGCCAGAGCGCTCTCTTCTATCCTCCTCTGATCTCTGCTGTGGTTAGTTCCTGTTTTAATGTGTCTCTACTGTCTGTTTTCCAGGTCTCATGTCTTTAGTCTCATGTCAAACCCTTCTGTGTGTCTCTGCACGTCCTCTTCCTGGTGTCTCTTTACTGCCTTCCTGTTTCCTTTCTTTGCTTTTCATGGTAGAATCTGTATCAGGTAAAGTCAGCAGTACACAGACCTGAGTCAAAATGTTGTTGCACATTAATGCTCAGCTGCAAACTTGGTGGAACCTCTTTGTAGAAAGAAATGGCTATCGTTTGATTTGCAGATGCTCCCCCTGTGGGATTTCACAGGGGCATTAACTGATGACTGACTCTCATCGACCTCTATTGGTGGCGAGGATTAGCCGCGGCGCTGACAGCTGGTGCAGCTTACAGCAGCGTGCAATTAACGCAAACAATCAGATCGCATTTGTAACAGAGACGAGAGCCAATTACAGCAGATATGAATCTGAAAGGGGAAAAAAATCAAATAAAGCAACAGCCTTGTGTTTTCTTCTGTCCTCTGAGCGGTGTGTGCAGACGGTGTTTGCCTCAGGCCTGTTTGGTGTTCAGCAGGCTCGCCTCCCAGAAAACCCCCAAACCCGAGCTTACCCGAGCTCCTGCGCTTTAGAGCAAAGTCACGATTCAAATGTTTCAGATGTTTATAATAACATAAGAGAAGAAGGTGCCGAGACTCGAGCAAGTGACAGCGAATGGTGGTAAACGAGTTCACCCAAACACAAAAGACTGTATATTTAAAGTGTTATAAACTGTTTATTAAAAGTAGACACGGGCACCATTGTGGAGATATGTAAGGACTCGCCACGTTTTACTCCAACTTTAATCTCGGCTTCAACCAACCGAACTCACAAGGCGGCAAACACCTCCTACAACCCAAAAACATTACCCCTTCCCTTCTCGCTGGGTGTGAGTGGAGCCCCCTAGTGGTCTGCCACACTATAATTTTTTGGGGGGGGGATGCCAAAAGCGTGCATACTTGTTTGGATGAGAGGGTGGAGCTCTGAATTATGAGCATTCATAAATTATGAGTTTACAACACTAACTCTAATAAAATCGGCTCACAGCTACCAGGCGTTGAACTAAAATCCAGTTCAACAAATCTTCTGACATCGTGACGAGTGAACCAGGCGTCCGGACTGACAGCTGCCGCTCTCTCTGAGCTCGCTCATCAGGACGCGCTCTCTGCCCAAAATGAAATACAGCTTGTTTGAATGTGGCTTTCCCCCAGGCACTCGTGTAATCACTCATCCCTGCTCTCCAAGTCCTCTGCAATCATTGCCCTCTGGCTCGGGTTCGGGTGTTCTCGGGTCCATCTGGGGGGTTTGTGGTCTGCGACAGCTGTCGGCTCAGAAGTGTTTGGGTTTATATTTGTGAAGCCTTAAATTGTGTTTTTAACTCTCTCTTCTCCTCCTTCCTCCCCTTTTTTCCTCTCTGCAGTGCATCATACAGCATTGACCCCTCTCCTCTCCTGCTTCCCCGTCTCCCGTGCTTTTCCTGTAGAAATGGCTGTTAACGACTGATACCTGTGCTAACCTTCTCTTTCTTCCCTCTTTCATGTCTCCCCCTCCACGTCCCTCCGTGTGGTGGCTTTTTGATTGCGTGTTTCTTTTAAACGTCCCAGGAAGTAAAGGAACAGAGCGGCGTTTTTGCGTGCTCACGGACGACGTGCGGCTGCTGTTTAATGATTTTTCTGATCAGCGTTGTGTGCTGTGTGTTTCTGTCCTCTCCCTCATTCCCTTCCCCACCATCTTACGATTCAAATCAAACGCTTCCCAGAGGTGAGAGTTGAGAATAGCACAAGATCATTGGTTGAGAGCGATGCTGAGGCCGCAGTGGAAACTGCAAGGTGCAGTGTGAGACAGAAACATTTGGAGTTGCAGGTGTGTAACTCCTGGCCGATGAGAAGTATGTGTCCTGATGATGATGGCATATATAGACTCACGCTTCTATATATGAATTTAGCTCAGTTAGCAGTGGCCAGAATGCAAGACAATGGTATCGCTCACTGCAACCTCTTTATTTCCCCCCAGGTTCAGTTAAAAACACCAGAAGTGAAAATGACGCCAAACAGAGAACCCAAACTTACCAAATCTAATCCATCTATGAGCTGAAACAATGAGGGGAAATAAAAAATTGCAAGAAAAAAAGATATGCCCGATACAAAAAACTTGCATGTAATGAGCATTGGGACCAAGCACGTAAAAGTCACGTAGCTAGCATTGTTTTCTCGAGTACAGTTTAGACAGTTTGCCTGCAAGTACTGAGAGAAAACACCAAATTCAGCCTTTCCCTCGAGTCACGGGCACATGACAGAGAGGAAGACGGCCACTCACCGCACTTACCTCTGACCCCGTGACCCGCAAACAGGCCGAGAGACAGAAACTAACTGCGTCTCCCTCACCCTGCAGCTCCGCTGTGCCACGGGGCCTGCGTGGAAGTGGACTCGGACACAGAGGCTGTTATCAACGACGGCTTCAAGCTGGGCTGCATCTACTGTAAGATGAGAGGCGAGGTGGATGCCACGGCCACCGTCAAATGGTCCTTCAAAGGCTCAGGCGACAGCGACTTCTCAGAAGTAAGATTTTAGCACAGAATATACAAGGAAGCTGACGTCATTCACGGTTTCTGAAGCCTCAGTGTTTGGTTGGTGTTTGGTTAACAAGCTGCATCCATAAACTGCGGAGGTGAAATGCGTGGCATGTACATACTGCCTATTTGGTGCGTTCACTTCTTGGATGGTGTGTTAGCACATTTAGGCCCACAGCAGTCATTATTTATCAGATGGTTGGATGAGCTGTAGATGCTCTTCAAGCAGGGACCAAATCCTGTCAGTTATGCTTGCATATCCCTAAAATAGATGTTGGATGTCTCAACACACATGTCATCACAGCAGCCTCTTCTCTTCTGGGAAAAGGATGCCAATGCATTTATCATGAGGCAGAGCAGAGAGATGCATTTTCCATGACAGCTTTTCAGCACCGACTGAAAAATATCTTCTACTTACTTAAGGAGACACAACCAGGCACAGCAAAAGGCCATTACGCCTCATGCATACAGCAGGAAAGATCCCATTAGCCTTGAGCTGCCTTTTAGTTTCAGCATCCATTAATTCACCAGCAAGTGCAGATATGAGATGTAGGCTGCAGCTCAGTCAATATCGGGAAGAGATGTGGAGACCAGATGTCTGTTTCTTTAAACATGCATGAGTCACTGATCAATGGCTGTGAGCAGCATTCACAGAGAGTTGGAGGATGGCTGCGCTCGCAGCATTGGAAGATGGTGTGAATGCAGGAGGATGATTTATTCATCAAACAGTCTAAGAGCCACCTCGTCAGGCCAGGACTCTGCAGTCTATTCACACCTACAGGCCAGTGGACACTCTTTCAAAGATGAGGATGTAACATCCTGGACAGGGAGGAACGCTGGTTTGAGGGCGGAGTCAAGGAGGCCATTTACGTGAAAAGGGAAAGACCATCTCTGAACCGAGGAGGGGCCTAAGGGTCCATCTGTCACCATCTTGCAATGCTGTGATTGCAGCCATTCCCCAACTCTCTGTGAATGGGACTCATGGTTATTGATCAGTGGTCATGACAATTTGCATATTAAAGGAACTGACCTCCCAGCCCATTGTTCATTCAGTGGTGCTGGTTTCAGTCATTGTGCAAATGTCCTGTTTATAAGATTGGAAACCTGCAGTCAGACTGAAGAAGTCACCTGGATGAAACGTTTCTCCCACTTATGACGTCCAGATGAACAGAATCCACTTTCTGGGACTTCCTTACCTGGATGATTGAACATGCATCAAGACATATGAAAGATTGGACTGAGATCATCTGCAGAGGCTTATTGGAAGAGTTTCAGTCAGGTTTCAGAGCTCATCACAGCACAGAAACAGCTTTAGTGAAGGTTACAAATGATCTTCTTATGGCCTCTGACAGTGGACTCATCTCTGTGCTTGTCCTGCTCAGTGAGCGTTCGAGCGTTATGGAGTTCCACAGGGTTCAGTGCTAGGACCAATTCTTTACATTATACATGATTCTCTTAGGCAGCATCATTAGAAGACATAGCATACATTTACACTGCTATGCAGATGACACCCAGGTTGCACCTGTGTAGTTTATGGATGCAGTTTTCTAATCAGGCTTGTGTTGGGCGATGGCCAGAGCAGCACTCTACACTCTCCTTTCAAATATAGCTCCGAAAACCAAAACCTTTAAAATGCAGAGAGTCTTCTGTGTAATGAAATGATTAGAGTGATTTCATGTGAAGCCTGTAAATAAATATGATTTCACAACAAAGAACGTCAATCCAATCCAAGAACAGGTAGAGAAACACACAAGAAGTGTAAAATGATGTCTTTCCCTCCTCCGCCTCCTCTTCCAGCTGTACATTTATGAGGATGCACGCGGCAAGATCATTGACCCACGTTTCTACGAGCGTCTGGACTGGAACGGCAGCAAGCATACCATGGACCTGCAGGATGGCTCCATCTACATCCTCAACGTGACCTACAATGACACTGGAACCTACAAATGCAAATTTAGCCGGACCCTCAAATACAGCAACTACGCCTACGAAAAGACCAAAGAGAAGAACATCACCATTAATGTGGTTGCACGGCGTAAGCACTGAACTCAAAACTGACTCATACTTCCTGTTCTGGTTTACTAATTTTTACTTGAGTTCTGAGATGGGCCTCATTTCTCACACTAACCAGAGTTACTGAACTGGACATGCTGGCGGTGTTAAACGCCATTATCCAGCAGATACGATCACTTGGCGGGTAGTAAACCCGACACAGCACACAGACAGATGTCTGTGTGCTGTGTCGGGTGTCAGTACAACACTCTGTTGGTGCATCTTTTTAAGCAAACTAGTATTTAACAGATTATTCGTCACTTTCCTCCTCTGGGAGAGAGCAGCACACCCTTCCAAAACAGCAGCCCTGGATGTTGAAAAATGGCGAGCAACACCCCGTCTCAGTGATGTCACCACTCAGTTCACCTCCAAAGGACACTTTGTGTGTAAATGAGCCACGTCAGCGGCTTTGAACGTGACGCTGGTTTAAAATACGTTGCAGCATCACATCACAAAGTGATTCATATTGTAGGTAAAGACCTGCAACCATACAGAGAAAACTGTTATTATTGTTTGTGCTGCCAAACAATTAGATTCTGTTTCTTACTGATTTATTTATCACTCAAAATGCATCATGTAATCTAATTTTAAAAAAAATGATACTGATGATGTAGAAGATGATGATGCACTTGGCTTTACAGGTTAAGCGCTTCCTTTATAAATTCCCTTCCTAACAAAGATGAGAGACATGAGCTCTCCAGGGTCCTGATTCGGCCTGGGCGTCTCCTCTCAGTAATGAGGTCAGTCTATGCTTAAGTAAAAGAAAGATTATGAGTTAAACACTCATTTTCAGACACTTTTTTTCTTCTCTTGGATCTTTATGATGTCATAGAGGGCCAGGTGGAGGTAAAACAGCTTGTTTCAGAGGGAGGATGAACTAAGATCGAATCAAGACAATTGAAGATTTTTGAACTATGTGAAGTTCAGGAAATGATGATTTTAAATCCAGGAGTCGTATCTTTGTAAAACTCTTATTGCATAAACATCCAAATTAACCCTGTGCGTGTCTCTAGTTACCCGGGGAATGGCGTCCATCCTGTCTGAGGTGATGATGTACGTCTCCATCATCGGGCTGCAGTTCTGGCTCTTGGTTGAGATGATTTACTGCTACAGGAAGATCTCGGCTGCAGGAGAGGAGGCTCTGAGAGAGAGCGCGTGAGTACCACCTAAAGCACACGAGCAGTAGCAGGACTTTGTTTCCAAAATCCCGCCGGGCCGTCCAAATGTCCCGACTTCCCACCTTCCGACCTCGTTTTTCCATCCTACTATTTCAATCTGCTGTTTTCAACATGACATTTTCCTTTTCCTCTCACTGAGCTGACATCTTCTGATTCTTGTTTCTCTCCTTTTTCCTTCTCGCTTTCTTCCAGGGAGGAGTATTTAGCTATAGCATCGGAAAGTAAAGATAATTGTGCAGGTGCACAAGTGGCAGAATAGCACGGGTAGGTCTCGATCACCACGAAATTCCATATTTAGTTTCTTTTGTTTGCTTTTTCATTTTAAGAAGATGCAAAAAGGGCGGGTTAGGAGGTCATGCAGTAGTCAGATTACATCCAAGAATCACGCAGACACATAAGAACACATGTGTAAGTAGTTTTCATGTCAACATACAAGTCATGCATTTGCAGCAAAGCTCACTGTGGGTCAGGTCTTGCTTTACTTTTCTCATCATTTTACTGAATTCTGATTTTACTTTTACATAAATTAATAATGAAACTGAAAAATTCCAGTAATTATGTGTTTTGAATCAGTCTGGTGACCCCAGGCTTTACAAGCGCCTCTCGTTAGATGGCTGCACTCAGGCGGGAGATCTTCAAAATAACATAATAACATCTCGAGGAACATTTAGAGAGCACTACATGACATTAATCCTTCAGATTTTATGCTGTAAGAACACCTGATCCTGTGCTCACAGCACAGCTCTGTCCAGAAAACCAGCACTGGCAGGTCCACCACTGCTGTGGGCCTGCGGTGTGCTCAGAGATGGAAGCAGGTTCACACTGAGCACGTGCAACAGACACGAAAGAGTCTGCAGACGCCACGGTGACTCTTCTGCTGTCGACACCTGTCACGACTGGGTGGGTCAGCGATGGTCAGGGAGGACCGCGCAGACCTCCACCTGTTAGCCGACAGCACCCTGAATGCTGTTAGGTACCACCATGAAGTGGGTGGTGCGTTACTCCTGCGGGACAGTCTTCACTGGCCAGCTTCATGTGGTCATGCAAGCAGTTGTAGATTATTGATGATTGGCGTTGTCACCGGCCAACCCTCAGATTTGCCAGACCTGAATCCTGCAGAGGAGCTGTGGAGTTTACATATCAGACCCACAGACCTCATCAGGAGCAGTCAGGAGTGCTGCACACCTCTGAGCCACATCACACTGATGAATGATGTGGGCTTTTTATGGCCCCTGAACCTCATGTTTGAAACCCACACTTTAAATGTAGTTTATCAGATGTAAACTGAGCTCGCTGCCTCACATCGCTCGCTGTCAGAGACTCACAGTTTTCTTTGTTTTTTTAAATCTTCAGTTCGGGGAAACGTTCAAGGCGGCTTCTTTGAGGAGTTGCTCGTCCTCTTGTGTGCCCTCTCCTCCTCTCACCATCCTCTCCACAAGCTGGAAACATGGAACCACAGCGAGGAGAAAGATCTTCATGGAAAGTTTGTTTTTTTTCTAAAGTGACTTTCTGCAGCAGGATGAAGGACAGACTTTCAGAGGGAACGCACGGATGCATCAGCTCTTTGTTAAGCTGGACAGAGGGAGGGAGTCATGCTGTATATAGGTGTATACGTCTGCACAGAACACATGTAGGGTCTATTATACACTATGTATTCACTAACTGCATGATTACAAGCTTATCAAGAAATACTTCATCACTCTCCATGTGTTGGTGCCGGTGAGCGTTAAAATCACTGGTTTCCTCTGCAGGTTCACTAAACTGTGGAGCCAAATAAAAACTGTTTATCATCCTTATCGATATAACCATGATAATCAGTTTATACCACAAAATAATGTAAAATACAAATATAAGAGCTGGTCTATCTTACGTGCAGCTCACTGTTCATCAGCCGGATAAAGTGTCCAAACACCTTTTACCCTGCAGCACGTGGAGTTAATAGAGAGGATTTTGTGACGGTTCTGAAAGTTTCCGAGCTCATGAAACACGACAGCTTCACCTTTACACGCAGCAGGAAGGTGCAAACGTTACAGACAAAGATGCACTCACAGGTTACAGTGGACATATTCTGCTTTTCCTTTTTCTCTGTCATGTATACTTTCCTACGATGGCGTTCAAACCCTGAACTTTCAGCCCCAGATGAAGCTGCCATCCTCCTCCTCACAGGCCAAATCCTGTTTTTGTGTCAGGCTGTAAAAATGTTTATTTCTGCTGTAACGTTTACTGTAGAGTCTACGGGGACCGACTCACTGCTGGAACTGCAGCTTCTGCAGCTGTTTGCCCTGTGCTGTGGTGGTGCTAGTTACTGCTGCAGACTTTCTGTTTTGGTGGAAGGTTTTGGGATTGCGTTCCAGCACCAGCACTGCACTGGTGAACAAAAGGCATGCAAAGCTATTCCATTTCAGACCAGCAATATAAACGGAGCAGGCATGAGCAGAATAGGTCTACAGCAGCTAGGTTTTAAGGTTTAATATTAGATCCTGTTTTATTTCATGTACGGCACAGGCCAGGTTAAAAAAGCCTGGCAGGCCTTTTCAGCAGATCACCGCCTGTTTAAACTGGCTGTTTGACACAAGGAGGCTCGCTGCTCATTTAAACCTGCCCTTCAAAGCTGTTTACAAGCCTCAGTGCTGAAAAAACAACAACAAAAACAGTGACTTCCTGTCCCAGATCAGAAGCGGATGCCCCTGAGAAAGTGTAACCCTCAGCAGCTGAAAGTTTCCCACTGATGTTTAACTTCACACCAATGTCTTAGTGTCTTTGTAGAAAACTTAAGGGCTCAACAAACTATTATAAACCTGCCGTGGGCAAATGCACCACAAGCCGTGCCCAGTGTGCCTCCCGGAGAGAAGCCAGTGGAAACACAAAAGGGAAAAATGTGAAACATGTTTTTCTTAAAAGCCAAAGCTTTTAAGAAAAACATGTTTCCAGAAAGCCACTAGATGGCAGCTCAACACTGCCAGTCTGCATGTTTACTGCTCGTCTATTGTACAAAAGCAAGTTTCATACTTTGAGAGTTTAAGAATGAGACACACGTACCTGCATGCTGCGTGTTGGAATAACGCAAAGGCGGAAATGTGATGGTTTCTTTTCAGAACAAACACCAAAAGTTTGAGATGCTGAAAAAGAACAAACCGTGCCCTCCTTTGTAAGCGATGTACTTTGTGCTTTGAACCGGCGAAACGAGAAGAAGCCTCCCCGCTGCTCGTGCTTCAGCAAATCAGAATCTGCAGTTTTAGGTGTGGAAATGTTGCTTACTGGAAACAAACTGAAATAAATCAAACTTCTGACACAATAAGCTGCTTGAGGCCTTTACATGTGTCGGGTTAATGTGCAGTGATGTCTGTGAATGAAGTCAAACGAGCTGCAAACACAAATAGTTTTTAAAGTGAATTCTGTGTCATGTTATAGATTCTGTTCCCGGCTGGTCACATGTTAGGAATGTTAGTTCTTCATCTTATATGTTTGTGAGCCAAATTGTTCATGATGTCACCTCACAGAGCTGAAAGGTTTTCTAAGAACAAAGTTGAGTTTACGGCGAGAAGAGCGTGCAGAGCGTAACGGTGACTTCATGCTCTGTTGGGTTAAGATCAGGTGACGGACTTGGCCATTCAAGAATATTCCAGGTCCTTGCTTTAATAAACTTGCTTTGCTGGTTTGGGTCGTTCTCCATCTTTATTATGAAATGAGGCCCAGTTTGACTGTATTTAGCAGGACGTGAGCAGACAGTCTGTCTCTGAACACCTCAGAGGTCATTCAGCTGCTTCTGTCCTGAGTCACATCATCAAAAAACACTAGTGTCTCAGTGCCACAGGCAGCCGTGCACGCCCACACCATCACACAGCCTCTGCCGTGTTTTACAGATGATGTGCTCTGGATCATGAGCGGTTCCACGTCTTCTCTTGACTTTTTTCTTGATCTTGGTTTCAGTGACTTGCACCCTGCAGTGAACCCTCTGTATTTACTTTCATGCAGTCTTCTCTCTATGGTAGACTTGGATATCGAGTGTTGTTCACTTGGTTTGCTGCTGTGAAGGGGTTTCTCTTCACCGTGGGAATTATTCTGCGATCATCCACCACTGCGGTCTTCTGTGGACATCCAGGACTTTTTGCGTTGCTGAGTTCAGTGCTTTCTTTCGGTCTCATGGTGTACCAAACTGAGACTTTGCTAATCCTAATATTGGAGCAATTTCTCTAGTGGGTTCTTTCTGCTTTGGCAGATTAAAGGTGGCTCGTTTCACCTGCATGGAGAGCTCCTTTGACTTCATGTTGTCTGTTCACAGCTGAGACCTTTTGTTTCATAGACACATGAAGCACTTTTTGTAGTTTTCAGTGCTGGTCTGTGGCTGGTGCAGCTGTATGAGACACACTCACTGGCCACTTTATTAGCTACACCTTGCTAGCCCTTTCAATTCTTCACGTCGCAGATTCAGAAAGTTGCAGGAAACATCTGAGATTTTGGACCATGTTCATGTGATAACATCACACAGCTGCTGCACTCAGTCCTGTTCCAACTTTCCCAAAGGTGCTGAGATGATCTGAGCTTTGTGAGCATTATCATGCCAGAAGCCAATCAGAAGATGGCACGCTGAGGTCATAAAGGGACGCGCATGGTCAGCAATCTGAGAGAGGGAACTGCATCAGGGCACCCAGCTTTAGTCTTGATAAGTTTTCTGTTGTTCTTTTAATTTTAGCGCCCACCCCCCCCACCACTGTAAACAAAGCGGTTAAGCAAAAGTCACACAGACTAACTGCACCTTCTAGTGGTGCAAAGAGGCATTACAGCAGAGCAAAGCCTGGTTTATCCTCACTGTGTTTGCACGACTGTTGTTTCAACGATCATCAGCACGGGAGCTCAGATATTCCTGGGATGGGACGACATGGTGCGGGGAAAGATGAGACCCATGTTTCAACATGTCCTACCTGCACTGACGGAGGTTTTCCTCGGTTGGAGAAGACTGCAGGAACTTTATTTGTGAACCAAAACGGATTAAGCCAAAGGACACAAACACAGACTCAAAGAAAAGTGAGGCGTTGTTGCATGTTTAGAGCTTTTCATTTCTCTCCATGGCATGGTGTACAATCACATCTTTACAGTACATTCCCATCTCTGCTCCTCATCCCTCTCTCCCTCCTTTAATAAATATTACATCCTTTTGTTACCCACGCACGGCCGTGCACAGCAGGGCCCGCATGCTTCAGCAGACGCCGTTTTCCAAAACGAAATGGAGAGAGAAAGAGAACGAGAGCGTGAGGAAGAGCAGGAAAGAAAACCAGAGAGGAAGCTCTCGGGTGGGTGAAATGTTTTCAGGTCCGGTGAGCGGGGAGGACGAATAACGACAAAAATCAAAGACGGAAGATGAAAACTGAATAAAAAGAAAATGAATCGTACAAACACACACACAGAAAAACAATACTGCCAGAAAAATTCCCTTTTTTTCTTCTCCGGGACCCTCACAGGTCTGCTTGGTCCTCACAGGAGTCGCTCCGTCACTGATCAGACCTTAGAGCTTCCACATGAACCCAACATGAAAGAGAAATCTTCAAAAACAAACTAACACGAACGCCCAAATGTCCTCCGCTGCACACACACTCACACACGGTTCATTATTACCATTATATATATATATATATGTATCTATGTACTACTCTGCTGAAACATTCAGAACATGAATCACTATTATTGCTGGGGCCAGTGATCGTTCTCGTGGAGCCCCTCTTGGCCCACGCACAAAACAGCAAATCAGAGCAGGAAACAGGCATCACATGACTTCTTCAGAGCAGGACGAGACAGTCAGCGGCAACAATAAATACTGTCGTGGTCCAGGAAACAGTCGCACGCACCGAGTTTGAAAAAGATGTAAAACCCTGACGGAGCCCGGGAGAAGTGGGAGCGTGTTCCTCGTCCTCTTTTCTCGTCTGCTGAGAGTCGATCGACGCTCCCGCTTTCCCGAATCGTGAACCTCGGAAATGTTGCAGGTCAGAAGAGGAAGTTCGGTCTGTGATAGTCGAGGTCTGACTTAAAGGAGATTGCAGCTGACCGGGTGGTCTGAACGGGCCCACCTGTGGCCTCGTGTCTCACACACACACACACACACACACACACCCCTCCACTCACACACTCACACACACACACACACACACACACACACACACACACACACACACACACACACACACACACACACACACACACACACACACACACACACACACACACACACACACCCCACACCACACTCACACACACACACACACACACGTCTTGCAGCTGCAGGGAAATTATTGCTGTGGTCCTGAAAGCTTCCAGTCTGAGTTCACTCGAGGTGAACGTCGCGGTTTCAAGTCAGTCGGGCGAGGAGAGTTCTGAGCGGCGTCCTCTCTCACCGGGGTTCAAACAGGAAACGATCCGAATCTCTGCGGGTTCGGAGGTTGGGAGGGGGGCAGTCGGAGCAGGCGAGGTTCAGGCCTCGGTCAGGGACTCCGCGTCAGCAGGGGGGTCCTGCTTGACCTCTGGGACCACGATGCCCTGGTGGAGCTTCTCTAAAGACTGCTTCATCTGGAGACAGAGAGGCACACGCTGGGTTATAATCTGTGAGCTGAAGCCAGCCGTCAACGCAAACTGAAGTGGGACGCCAACCTGGTCGAGCAGCGAGACGGAGGACTGCAGGATCTGCTGCCACTTGCTGAGCTGGGCCTGATGAAACTGCCTCTGCAGCTGCAGGACCTGAGCCCACTCCCCAGCTGTCTGAGGCAAAGGACTGAGGGGTGAGGAGGAGGAAGGAGAAACAAGAGGAAGAAGAAGAGCTCTTTAACCCAGAGTCAACAGCACAAAGTGACCTTTTATGTTTTTGTCTAAGAAACAAACTGAGCAATAAATTAGACAAAAAAGCAAAAGTAACACAAATGAAAACTCATGAACAGACTTGTCAGAAGGTTCAATACAAGCTTCCAAAAATGTGAATGTCCATGTGCGTTAGTGTGCGAGCAGGAACTCAAACTTTTAGTTTGAAAGTGCACTTCCTGTCCTGTGTGCTGTCCAAAGCACCGAAACATGTTTGAAAACTCAGCAGGTTATTAAAAATATCCACAAACCCGTCCGTGAGCGGTTTCATGGACGAACTATTTTCTTCCAACCAAACTGAGCGTGTCACAGCGTGCAGGAGGCGGCCACACAAACCCGAGGATCAAACCTTTCGCTCCTCACGGGACGGAAACAGTGACGTCCACCTGCAACGTTAGCTCGTAGACGGTAGAAAGAAAATAGTCCCTGCGTCACAGAGAATAAGACAAGACGGGACTTCCTTCCTGCTGAAAGCCAGTTTTTTATTTGTTTTGCCGTTTGGTTCATTTTGTGTGAAATAGATTTTTTTATTGCTTAAATGATCCTCATCCTATTTTTACTGATTTTTTACCCTTTAAAACTTCTTGTTCTTACCTGTTGCTATGCAGTAACAGAGCTTTGGTCCCCCACAGGAGCAACTCACACCAACACTATCCTTCCCAAGACACTGTGTGTGTGTGTGTGTGTGTGTGTGTGTGTGTGTGTGTGTGTTTGTGTGTGTGTTGTGTGTTGTGTGTGTGTGTGTGTGTGTGTTTAAGGAGTGCGTGTCATTTTACCTGTCAGCAACAGAGTAGGAGTGCCACGTCTCCAGTGTATGTGCGGCTCTTTCCAGAGCGTACAGCTTGTAGAACAGCAGCATGTTGAGCGCCACCAGCACCACCAGACTGACGGGGACAGAGAGCGCACAGAGGTCAGAGTCACTCAGCGCCAACCACAACCTGAGAATGTTTCACACTGAACCACACGGACAGCAGGAAGGTCGAAAAACCAACGGAACAAAAGAACACAAATATTTGTGGGTTTGTTGGAGTCTGAGCTGTTACAGGAAGAATCCACCGTCAGCTAACACACACACAGGCTAATTTCAAGGCTTCTTTTCATTTTTGTTCAATTTTCCGTCTTACTGGAAACCTTTAACTAGACTTCATCTCAGCCACGATACAAACGACACAGACGGCAGGCTGCGGCCTTTAAGCTGGTCTCACTGCAGCACATGTGTGTCAAACATGCTGAGGAGATATGACCAGCAGGTTTGGATTAAAAACTTCTGAAACAGTTCTTTGATTGATTCTAATTTTGTAACTTTGTTGCACCGACCTTGTTCAGTTTAAAACTTCTTATTTTACAAATAAATCAGACGTGAGGGCGACGGTTTCGCTCAGTGCTTCTGTCTCTACACCGTCTCTATCCAATAAAGGCTAAAATGTGGTGTCACATTTCTTCAGACAGATTTCATCTTTTTTTTATATGACTTAAAATCTGGTTATGAATCCTCGTTTAAATAATCCTCCTCCCTGTGGGGACAGATAATCGTACGTTTATGAGAGCAGCTTAAAATAATCAGCAGCTGTGCTTTTAGACCGAAGAGAAATGAACCTCATTCATCACATTTCATTTGAATTTGTCAAAGCTTCACGTTCAGCCTGAACGGTGGATTTTTCCTGTACGTTTGTGCTCAGAGGTCATATTTAAACAGCCAGTGGTGTAACGTTTAAAGCCTCTCATACGAACCTGATACAGATCCTACGCACAAGAAGTAATGCAGAAAGGAGGGAAAAAGAGAAATGGCAAGAAAGGCATCGTGAGGCCGTTAGTAAGCAGAAGGATCGATTGTGTCTGCATGAGCAACATTCAGCAGCGCACTGAGCAGCAGCGAGCTACTTTAACCAGAGACATACAATCAAAGCAGGGCTGTGATCAGCTCACAGTATAGAGAGCACACGTCGTGCACCGGTCCTGACGCCGCCGTGCAACAGTACAACCCCTCCTCATACAACCGTCTCTGCCGCTGCTGATTAAATAAGACCACACATGCTGGACAGACAGAGCGACGCTCACCCACAGATCCAATCCACACACTCGACTCCACAAACACTTACATGAAGCTGACGATGAGGAGGATGGTGGATATGCCGTTGTGCCCGCCGCCACGCGATCGCTCCCCCAGCTTCATAAACTGAGAGCCTAAAGGACACAACAGTGAACACTTTGTTACTGAATCAATTAGAAATCAGTGAGGTTGTGTTGGACGGCTGGAAAACCGAACACAACCACCAGAGGGCGTTACTGCACAGAGGCGGGACTCGCTGGTTGCGTCTGTATCCGGGCGGACTTACCGGCTTCTCTCGTGTCCCTCTCCTCTCCCACTCCTCTGTCCCCTCGGTCTCCACCACCCGCTCCTCCTCCTTCCCTCTCTCGCTCCCTCTCGCCCTGCCGCCGCGAGCACGTGCGTTTCCTGCGGCGCAAGCCCGGCGGGGTCTTGGCGGCGTCGGTGCCCACCGCTTCGCCTGTGGTCATCACGGTAACCTCAGTCTGCAGGAGTGTCTCCAGCTTGCACACCTCGCTCTCTGCGTGAGAGATTTAAAACCCAGAATGGAAGACCGGAGGGAAAATACCTCGCTCCATGAGGTGTCACAACACGGCCCGAGTCCGGCCAAGTTCAAATTTGATGCAGTTTCAAGAATGTTATCCAAAATAAAAACTATATTTGAAACCTTGGAAAGTGGGACTGGCAGCCCCCGTGTCTGTTTTGTGACTTTCTTTAAACAGAAATGAACTTAATGGCTCCGGTTTGTCTTTTACATAAAGTATCAGCGCACACGCAGACGTCCAGGCGAGCTCTTTAAAAGCTCCGGAGACGACCGCGACCAGACACGTACAGAAAAATGTGTACGTCTGCCTGATTACAGGCCGGAGCTTGTGACGGCGTGACAGAATGTAAGCTCTGATATCTGATATGCTCTCTGTCAGCGCCCATGTCTTGCTTATCTGTGGACAGCGTGAGGCCCACCTAAACATCCACTACACTCAGCGCACAAGCAGAAAATGAGTTATCATAATATCATTACAGGGATATTATGTTCTCTCAATCAGCTTCTAATGATTCACGTAATTTAATTCCCCATCAACAGTTTCATTCTCCATATTAAGACCTTTATAGTTATTAACAGAGCTGCAGGAGGAGCTCAGATCAGCTTTAGTTCTAGTGAAGCTTCCTCATCAGTTCAGCTTCTTTAGAAAATGTAAATATTTAAATTCAAAACCATAAAACCTGAAAGAACATTTTGTTTTGGAGTCACTGCAGGAGTCTCCTCCCCTTTTCCTCAAGCTCCGCCTCCCGTCCCTGTCAGTGCCACGTCTCCCAACCATACGTCACAGCCGTCCCACTGTCATCTCACAAAACTTCCCTTTCTCTCTTCCTGCTATCCTTGTGTCACAAATCACTCCTGACGCTCGTCTCCACCCACTCCGCCCACTCCACCCTCTTCGTCACAGCTTCTACCTTCAACATCTCTGCTCCTTGCATCATCTTCACACTTTTTAAAGCAAGAAATTAGATTTTTTTTCCTTTTTCTTTATTTAAATTAGACTTAAGAATATTAATTGACTGCTCGTGGTCTCTTTGCAGTACCATCACAGGCCCCCAGGGGGCTGCGTGGACGCAGGTAAACAAGGCCTACATGAAATGGATTACCTAAAGATTTGTTGACATTTGAGACATCTGAATATAAATTTAATGCACTTTGCTCTAAATATAAGCTCACCGTGTTCAGTGCGGTGCAGTGTGAGACAACAGAAGCAAACTATCAAACGTTGTCGGCTCTCAAAGTTTTCTCTGTTCAAAGAACCTGAAGTTGTAGATAAACGGCTCGCGGCCACATTACAAACCACATCAATCCTCCATCTCTCTGATCTGCAGCAGGAAGCATCCTTTTTTCTTTTAAATGAAGCATTTCCTGTTTGTTTCTCTCAGCGGCTCGGCTGCCCTGACTCACCCATGTGTTTGTAGTACTCTTCGATGCCGCTCCAGGTGTTTTTTTCGATCAGCGCCTTCACCAGGCTCCACGGCTGCTTCCTGTAGCAGATGTCTGAGGAAACTCTGCCAGAGGAGATGCAAAGGAACTTTTAAAGCATGCGCAACATTTTTAAGCATCATTTTTATTCTCTGGAAAGAAAAGCTCTTTAGTTGAACCTGCGCTGCATCACTTTGGTCTTAATCGGGACTTTTCTCAGCTCGTAACTTCACACAGGGCCTCTTACATTTTCTACAGTCTGATCTGATAATTCAAACTCAAACTTCCGTTCGTATAAGAGCATTTCACAAAATTAGCAAGCTAGCGTGTTTCAGTCTACCAAAGAACTGCATCAAGTTCAGAGAATTACGCAAGTACAACTATGACTAAAGAGTCGAGCTCTGAATCGGGAGGATATTAAAAATCAAAAATAGGGGCGATTTTGATACCGTTTTCAGGTTAAACGACAAAGTGTGGCTTTGTGTATGTGTTTTAAAGTACAAACCTACCCCACATGGTGAAATGATTCGATATTTCACCCAGAATGCTTTTTTTTAAAGAGCTTTGGCAGAAAATGGAGGAAACACGCAGGTACCCACGCATGTTCCTGTTACTCTACGTCACAGACGTCAAACTTCGATGTATGCCAGAATATTAATGCTTGAAGTTGGTTATGAATGATCCAGAGAGCATATTTAATGTGAACGCTCTCCAGGTGGGAACTTTGACACAATTTCTTGGGAAAGACATCTGTCAAAACAACCGACATCTCATATTTAGGTTCATGTAATCAGACAGAAAGCGACGACCAGGAGGAATATTTACAGCCTAAAGCAGAATGAACTTGGCTGCATTTGGGCTTGAGATGAAGATAACTGGGAACAGGAGAGCCACCGCCCTTACTTCAGCTAAGCTGTCTTCAGGCCATGTTGCATAACGGTCTATTGAGAAACTACCGTCTGCTGCTTTTGGTGGAAAATGCTGAAAAATGCTCTTCAGTCTGGGAATGCTACAGTCAAGACTTCAGACATGTGGAGTGCCATTTCTATCACAGTCATGCTCACAGGCTGAGCAGAAATTAAACAAAATATTATTATTTGATTAAAAATAAAATGTGTACTAAGACTAAACTAAACCCAAGTTTCTTTGGTGTTTGGTGAAAACAGCTGGCCTGACGAGGCTTCGGTCCGTCTGCGTTTTCAGACTTTTGGAGGTTTTCTGAGTCCGTTAAGCTTTTCCACTGCTTTTAATCATTAAAGTGGACCTCGCGCTTCACCGTGTGTGCTGGTGGTGCCTCTTTGAGCTCTTTAACGGATTATCTGACTGACAGCATTCGACACCAGTGGGTGATGATGTCACGGTGGCTTCACCCATGGGCTGCAAACTCCGTCCTGTGGTTCATTTTAGCCGTGCTAAGCAGCGTCTCCGGTACGTCAGCTGCTTATTACTCCAACAGCATTTTCATAATAAGGACTGATTCGAGCACTGGAAGCTAACAGAATATTAGCCTGTAGCCACTTATGCAATCATGACTTCTTCTACTGCTCGTCTGCTGTCGTGTTTGTCGACCTGCTCAGCTCATGTTGTCGTGTTTGGATGTCCTCATTTATCAGGGACGGACAGACGGCGCAGAGCTCTGCTGAAATCTTATTTCCCTTAATAACTGCTTTTATTTTATTTTTTTAAACTGGATATTCTGCGACTTGCCCGTTGCTTTTAGAGCAATGGAAGTTATGAATTTACAAAGTGAAGTGTACTCGATTGGATTATTATCTAATCACGAACGTTATCAGTCACAGTATCATCAAGTAAAGCAGCGCCCAGTCCAACAGTGTTTTCAGTAAGGAGCCCGTCTGATGCATAAATAAGCTCGAGTGTTTTTTCAGTTCTTCCTTTGTTCGCTCGGCCGTGGCTCTAAGTGACACCGTGTGAGCGTGAAGAGTAAGCCGGGCGACCTCCACGAGCGCACAAACCTGAGTCGGCTCTTGTGTTTGTTGATGGAGGTGAGGCAGTATCTGTGGACGGTGTAGAAGTAGTCCTGGTATGGGATGCCTGAGGTGATGACCTCCGAGTCCACCACGTAGCACTCGCCCCGGGCGCTGCTTTTCTGCAGCGTCTGTAAGCAGGCAGAAGGTGGAGTTTTAGTGCAATGCAGGATCCATGTTTTTCACTCCACGTAGAAACTACAGACAGGAAGTGAATCCAACAGAGCCCCACCCCAAAAACCCCCAAAAAACCTAAACATCACAGTTGTATGTCAAAACCTTTCTGAGTCAGTGCTTCATGTTAAACATGCAAAACCACAAAACAACACTAGTAATCATGATGGCTGCATCCGTTATACGCACTCTGTGGTTCCCTCTGAGGCCCCACTCTGATTTATCAGCAAATCTATCTTGCTCTTCTTTAGCTAGCTGCGGTTTGTTGACTAATGCTGCTGCAAGTTTCCCATGTTTGATGCAATACCTGCATCAAACATGCTACAGAGCTAGCAATCCAAACTGCTCTCTCACAGTAGTTAAACTGTCTTTATGCTCCGTAAATATAATAATCACATCATCATCATCATCATCATCATCAGTGATAATATTGAAGCCCACCTATTCTGCTTCCTTTGTGCTCGTATTACACGGTCATGTGGAAAATAAAGACTCTGCAGTGAAAAACTTCTTCTTTGAGGTTTGTGAGCCGCTGTGTGCAGCTCTCCTCAGGTCCTGCCACAGTGCTGCTTCTCTGCTAAGGATCATTGTCCTGTTGCATGGCTCCTATCTGACTGCAGAACATTTGAACATAAAGCGCTGACATTTGCTACAAGGTGTTGGTTTTTGGCTTTAAACATCTCCAGTTTGGCCTCATCTATCCAAACATTGCTCCAAACTGTCAAAACCTCTGCAGATGGTCAGTGAATCGAGTGCACCAGCAGCACCTGGCTGCTCTTTATCATCCTCGTTCCACTCGCACAGCTTCTCGAAATAGAGGATTTTTATATTAAACACGTCTAAATGTGTTCAAGTGATGGGTCAACAGCTCAGAATGCTACAAATGCTAATGTGTCCGACAGAACACGTCTCCAAATTCAACTAAAAAGTTAAACTGACTCAAAATTATTGAAGCGTAATAACAGAGTACTAACATCTTCTCTCATATCTCAAATTAGAGCTAGTTGAAGCATCAATACAAAATAAAACCTCCCCTCCAGTTTCTACACAATGAAGCCAGAAACGTTCGTCCTGACGACTGACCTGCGTCTCCACCACAGGGGCGGTCTTGGGCCCGAGGGGGTTGTTGAGGGCGATGGTGTAGCTGAGCACACGGCTGGTGTTCCCACTGCTGCCGTCCTGCTGCCATTCACCCACCGACAGGTCTGAAGGGGAGGGAGAACAAGAGTAACGAGAGGGCCCGAGAGACTCGGTGAAAATGGGAGAGCGACAAAAAAGAGAACACGCGAGGCTCCGAATTTATGAATGAAAAGGAAAGAGTGCGAGAGCGAGGAGAGAGAGTCAATGCACGCTCCTTTACACAAAGAAAGAAAGGAAGAAAGAAAGGAAGGCCCCAGTTAGAGCTACAGAATGTCCCTGAGCGAGCTGGGCCTCCAACCAGCAGCCTCACAGCTTCACTTTCATCTCAGCTTCACAGAGAAACACTAAAATATACAACAAATGAAAGCAAAGGCAACTCTGAGTGCCAGTTTATCAAACATTATAATTTTACAACTGTTTATAACGTGCATAGTTCATATTTCTGTGTAGTTTTCATATTTATATCCTGTACACAGCCTGTACATACTTATAGTTATACCTTCATACCCTGTACATTGTAACATAATATAATATAATATATCTGTATAGCTGTAATATATCTATATTACGGCTAAAACACTTTCTGGATGCAAACTGCATTTCGTTGCCTTGTACCTGTAACATGTGCAATGACAACAAAGTTGAATTCTCTTCTATTCTTCTATCTAGTCTATTCTAAACAGGAAAAGTGACGCAGCACAAAGAAGAGGAGCAGGTTTTTCAGCAGCTCATCAGTGGGACACAGGGTGAGCTTCAGCAGCGGCACAACAGTAATCACATCCCCAAAATCAGATTTCCAGAAGAATTTGTTTTAATTTCAAACACCGGAGCTACAAAAACGGACGCTGGCAGATCAGGTATCAGCAAACTGAGAATAAGAGTGGATGAACTTATTTTCAAACCTTAACTGTTAGTGTCTCAACAGGAAAAACTCGCTCTGTCACACTAACTTCCTGCAACAAGTTCACACAAGCACTGTGGAGGTTAGTGAAGTTAACTGTGGGCAACATTAGAGCATGACATCATCCAGCAAAGCTACACGGTTAACAGCAGGAGAAGGGACTCAGAGTATGGCTAAGCTATTGATTTAGTGATTAAAACGTGGGCTTCAAACTACAATTAAAACACGACAGCCGAGATGAAACCGTGTGTCTGCATGACTGCGGCAGATTCAGCCCAGTTCACCTTTATCTATTCATTTAGTTTAAAAAAAGAAGAAGTAATTAAACATCATGGAAATCCACCGAAATGAAACGAGTGAGTCATCAGGCCTGACTCTCAGGAGTGTTTTAACCTACCGGTGAAGTGTCGCTGGGAGAAGAGGTGCTGGATGAAGTGCGTGTCAGCAGAGAAGAGCAGGTCATGCAGTTTGTCCACGCTCATGCGGACCGCCGTGTTGATGAGCAGCCGCCCGCTAAGGTCAGCGCAGAACGCTTCCACCTCACCTGCAGGGCCAAAGAAAAGTTTGTTTTGATGTTTCTACAAAGTATTTGCCTCCACCACGGAGGTTTGCTTTGTTCATGAGCAGGCGCGTCACAGTGTCACTAACGGCAGAGCTCGACCAAACACGGCTAACTTTGGGTTACATGTGTTTTTACATCTTTGCATCTTTATAGGACAGTTTTTGGATGTTCTCAATAAGTAATCCGACTACTCTGAACACTCATCTTTATGTTTTTCCCATTATTGTTAGTTCACAGAGCGAGGGTATCAATATGACCATCTCAGGCACATAAGCCACACCCACCTGCTGTTAAACCTGTTAATGAGCGACAGCCAATCGCAAAAATATTAGCTTAAACTCACAGTAAGGCCCAGTGTAAGTATAACAAGGATTATTTTGAACAGTGAATCATGCAAAGCCACTCTAGCCGAGTCCAAGAACAAACAAATGTGAAGCCAAGAGTCAGCAGGAGAGGTGTAGAGTAAACGTCTACAGCACCATATAACACGCTCAGCTTGGAGGTGATTGTAGATGCGTCAGCTGATCGGGGAACCGTTTCGGTTTGGTTCAGGTCAGATTTAACTGAAGTGAGACAAAGTACAGCATGTTCATGTTTACAAAACCTGCATTCACTGCTGACGTGCAGCGGAGCAAAGAGTTATTGTCCTGAGATCAGGAGGGCAGGAAACCACTTTAATATCATTTGTTACCGACATAAAGGTACCTCTGAGTCTTACTGAAGCTCTAAGATGTTATCAGAATTAGTTTTTAGATGAAATTTATGCCGACCGACAGATTCAAATTAAATCTCTTTTCTTGTGGTCTCTTTGCCCAAACGACACTCACTCTCTTCCTGTGTGTCAGACGAGTTGCTGGGGTCTGTGGGCAGGTCCTCATCGTTGGTGATGTCCAATGACGAGAGGTTTCCCAGACTGGCAGTTGGTGGGGGCAGCATGTGATTGGCTGACTCGGACAGGCTGTCTCCGCCTTCTTCCAGAGTCTGATGCAGAGGAGGCGGGGGAGAGAGAAAGAGCACATGGGAGGGCAGTTAGTGAGGGGTCTGAGGGAGATCACCCCATTGTCATATGACTTGAGAGGCCTCACAGCGAGGCTGGCCTCGTGCTGATGTGGCCTCGGCAGGCACACCACTGTAGCCATCCAATTAATGTGAAACCGGCACAGAGTTGACACAGCGCTGCATTTATTCACTCTGTCAGCGTCGAGATAACGGCTGCAGAGAAACAACCGCAGCAGCAGCTTTTGGCTGATTGGACACAGAGACGAATGCAGACTACACAAACATTTCCCATCAATTCCTTCTTGCCTGGAGGCCTCGTTATTATTTTCCTCCTGAATGTGCTCATAAATGTAGATGTAATCCTTTGAATCGACTAATTATTTGCTTTTTTTATTTTTAAATTGATATAATAGAAAATAGAAATTCTCACATCTATTGGGAACCATCCCCATCATGTTTACTCCCCTCTAGCCTGTTATTTGTATAGCACCTTCATGCCGGCGGGCGGAGTTCAAAGTGCTTACAGAGGAGTAGAGAACAAGAGCAAACGTAATAAAACTTAAGATCAAGTATTCAAGTCATTGAAAACAAGATAGATAACAGTAGATAAAATAAGCACAATACAAAATAAAACTGCTCAATGATGGATGCCAATTAATAAGACAGAAACCCAGCAGGTTAAACCGCAATAATCCGGTCCCGTTAATCGTTTTTTAGATCCTGGATCCAGTTACATAAGTGTGTCTGATTGGATTTGCTCATTAATTAGAACAAATAATCGTAATGAATCAAACGTGGGAATAAAAGGGCCCAAAACTGCGTGATCAAGCGTTGGCAGTGCAATTTAAATAAGCTGCTTTTAGCTTCAGGCGTGTTTCATCAAATACAGATTCAAAAGATTCAGTTTCAACATGCAGAGCAAAGGTCAGCTGGCTCTGCTTCCCAGCCCTCCAGGTATAACAAACAGACAGCCACGTCCTGCATATTAAATAGTCTGAATGTGAAGAACACTCACAAAAGACGCAGCAGCAGAGGCCGGGGTGGAGGCGGAGAAAGAGGCGTTGGTGGTGGTGGTGGATGGCAGCGAGCTGTGTGAGCTGGGCGGGCTGGGTTCGAGGGGCTCGGAGCTGAGCCTGCTTCCCGACAAGGAGGGCACCTCCACGGGCAGACAGGAGGCAGAGGAGGGCGGAGAGGATCCGCCGAGGCTGGCAGCTGAAGGAGGACTGCTTAAACTGCATGGCACCAGCGGAGGCGGAGAGCTGCCCGCGGAGGGAACGGATACTGAGCTCAGGTCCAACAGGTCTGTGACCGACCCAGACTCCTCTCCCGGCCTGGAGAACAGGGCAACAGGAACGTCGCAGCGAGGGAAAGGGAAAAACATCTGTTAGAGAACCCAGAGTCTTCTTGTTTGCTTAAAAAGATGGAAACGTGACCCCTAAAGCTACATGTATGTTTAAATGATCGCCAATAAGCTTGTCTGTCATGCCTTCTTCTGTTTAAGCATTTAACCAGAATAAAATGACTATTATAGCCTCTGTCACTGCCAATTAACTATAGACGTAACAAATAAGCTTAAATCTCACTGACGGGGATGCATATTGTGTCTTTTTCATTAGAGAGTCAACTTATCGTTGACGTGCAGAACTTGACCCAACAATAAAAATGTGACACGAGGAAAAAATAAAAGCAGGTTTTCAGCTTTAACATGGTTAAGACTCAAATAACTCGCACATCTATAACTAGAGGTGGTTACATATAGACACTCACAGCAGGCCGTTCATGTGTTCAGCGGTGGGGGAGACGTAGTCGTCGTCTTCGCTGGTGAGGCCCAGCTCAGTGCCGTAGCACTGGTGCACGATGTGCCACAGCTCTTTGGGGGACAGAGACTGCAGAAAATACAGACATTTAATCATGCGCGTTCCTGCGCGGTTCACTCTGCAGCTCTTTGTCTTGTCAAACTGCAAGTGTAGAAACAGCAGCTGCAGGCAGTAGGATTTGTGTGACAGCCAAAATCTATCGGCGTGCGTGCATTAGTCTGGGATGTTCACTGTGCAACAGAGTGTGGGACTTTTTATTGATTCTCAATGAGCCTTGAATCAAAATCAATTGTGCAAACATGTTGGACACTTTACGACTCCGTCTGAGGCGACGGTAAATATAGTGCCATGCGGCCCATTCAGAGCACAGCTGCTGTTTTACTGAAAAACACCACAGTTATTAGAAATGAACACACCGGTGCTCACCTCAGGGGGAAAATGACAATAAAGAAAAACCACTTTTATCCCACCTTGCTGTAACATTTTTGTGTTTTATGAGTTTTATTTGTGTGAGCAGCGTGCAGTGTTTTATTTTTCCATCTTGTTCATGCTGCAAATATCGAGATGAAATCTTAAACTAAAGTTAAAAACAAGATGTGTGAACACCTGTACACGCCGCAGGCCTGTAAATCTCTAAAAGCAAAAGCCTCTGCATCTTCTGCTCAGAGGAGCGTAAATAAAAGCAAACTGTTCAAGTTAAGACCAGGATGTCAACACTGCTGAAAGGTCAAAGTGGAATCAAGTGTTGATTCACTAAAAGGGAGCAAACAGTAGTCAGCATTACAAAACAGTGACATTCAGCCCAACTTTTATTGCCACTGCAGGGAACAGACACTGGCATGTTGGCAACTCAGCCGACAGCATTGAAAACCGTTGTTAATGAAGGATGTCAATGAAACTAAACGGCTCAAATTATTTACACACTTTCTTAGTTTATCTTAAACCGCTGGAAGGAAAAAATAATCTTTTTTTTTTTCAAAATTTAATAAACTTGGAGCTAATTCAAAGCATGAAAGCCCAATATCCTGCTGAATGCTGATCGGTCTGTTAAGGATTTATTACAGGAATTGTTTCCGAACAATAACTAGATGCTGTGAGCGCAGCTACACCACAACAGAAACATGTATGCACAATAAGCAGCTGGCTGTGGTGGAAGCAGCTGCATTCTTGTCGTGAAGTGGTTTATGTGACATCCTTAATATTTTGTTTCAGAGGGCCGTTCATTCTCGATCATCTCCTGAAACCAGAGGTCCAAACTAAACTAAAAGATCAGTTTGGTTTTTTCCAGGGAAAGAGTAATCAGCCATTATTTTCTCTACCATGTGAGATAATAGTAAGCTGTGTTTCTGCACAGACGCTCAGAGCAGAAAAGTCAGCAGATAACAGTAATTGAAACTGCTCTCTCAGCCCTGTATTTACGACCACGCTTCCTGACACCCTGCTCTATTCTGACATGATAACTACTAGCAGCACAAACCAGCAGGAGGGTGGGAGCGGAGGCTGTACCTTGTCCAGCAGTGCGTTCTGCCACAGGCGGAAAATCATCATGTAGCTGCGATCTCTTGCGCCAAAAGATGTGAAGAAATGCTGAGAGGGTGATTATCAACGGAACAGGGAGGAGGGGAGGAAGAAAAGGAGGGAGAGAGAACAAAAATGTGAGAACAGGTTTGACGGACGGTTTCCCCCCGTTTGCCTCGTCACGGCCGGTGAAGATCGAGCCGAGTCAGCTCGTTTCATAACGCTTCTCTAACAGATTGAAGTGAACCGTATCAACAGCTGACACTATCAACGGTTAAACCGCTGCAGAATGTCCTCGTAAATCAAAGCGTCTCTTTTATTATTCGTCTTTGACTCTGACCTTCTCGTTGTCAGTGCTGATCTGGATGGCATTTGGGATGAGCTTGGCAGTCTTCTCCTTGGTCATAGAGGTAACGTCCTTCAGCAGGATGGTGATCTGAACCAACAAGCAGAGGAGAAAGCTTTACAGCGTGCAACGCTCTTATCTCGCAGAGGCCATCTTTATTGATCTGCAAACTTCACTCTTATCAGACTGCAGGTGTGACATTAATTAGTTTGCAGAAGGTG
This sequence comes from Haplochromis burtoni, assembly GCF_018398535.1. Classification (NCBI taxonomy): domain Eukaryota; kingdom Metazoa; phylum Chordata; class Actinopteri; order Cichliformes; family Cichlidae; genus Haplochromis; species Haplochromis burtoni. Next base: position 267,179 of record NW_024582942.1, read on the forward strand.
TGCGCCAGTGTACACAGTGTAGCTTACAGTGGTTTCCCAGCGGAAGATGTTGCTGTAGAAACACAGCCAATTCTCTGACAGATAAAGGCGTCCCTGAAGCAGAATATCCTTCTGCAGAGCGCAGGAGTAGTCTGAGAAAAGACAGACGGAAATAAATGTCAAAAACAGCCAACGCTGCCACAGATGAATGTCAGACAGGTTGTAAACACCACTTGGCTCTTAGCAGCGGAGCTGGTGGGCAGAGAAAAATGACTGAAACTCTTACAGAGAGTCTACGGCATCATTATGGCATCAGCCTGCGGTCCAGCAGGAGCGATGATGCAGCAAACAAGACTCACAAGCCCTTTTCCATTCCACGGGTCACCACAGTTTTCACGGTTCTCCCATTAGGTACCGGGTCCTGTGACTTTTAGTATCTGCTCGCCCGGGATTCCAAGCGAGCGGGTACTAAATTATGACATCATCAGATTGCATGCCACCGATTGGCTGGCCAGTAACATCACTCGATGAGTCACGAGAGCATCTCAGCAACGAGGGAAATGGTTTCAAAACCAACGCAGTGGTCCCAGAGCCAGACGAAAAGCCACAGACTGAGCAGCAGGTATACTGTTGCCTCGACGTCCACCTTTTTGCGGGACACACGTTGCTATGACAACAAACACATGTTAGGTAGTACTGGTTTACAGGGGAAACCCAGTCGATCGAAGTAAACACTAATGGAAAAAGGGGCTAAAGCGTCCAGCACTGACACCTGGGAAACATTTGTAGAGCATCAGTGACGAACTGCTGTTCCTGTCTGTCATGCTGCTGGTCGTTAGAGAAGATCCAAGTCACACAACAAAGAAGTTCTTTGTAGTGAAGCGAAAGCGAGTTTCACTTCGCAGCCTACGTCTTTGCTTCTCACACGGAGCTTTTTGATCCTTGATGGTTTAATCGCAGCCTTCCTCTTTGTGGTGAACTAATGTCACTTCCTTTCTGCTCAAGCAGACCTTTCAACCAACTGGCATTCAACCTACAAAAAGGGCTTTAACTGTCGCTGCTATGTGCTGCTGGCTTTTGCAGGCCTGCATTCGAGAGCGTCTCCGTGTGTTGAATCTACTAAATCTGCATAGTTCTCCTCTCAGAGCAAAAAAGAAACCAGTGTGGAACCACAGATGGCGTTTCTCAAGCACCTGTGTGCTGTTGGCACACAGGAATAACATTTGTGATTTTCGATAGATTCGACGTCTGCTGTTCATCTGGGTATGTTAGTGGGGGCAACGTTTACTCCACCTCCCCACCCAGCCGCCTCTTTCAGCTCTTGTCCCTATTCTGATGCCCAAAACCACCTCAACCCGAGCAGCAGC
>NW_024582942.1:268544-272023 GCF_018398535.1 Haplochromis burtoni
TACGTCTTTGCTTCTCACACGGAGCTTTTTGATCCTTGATGGTTTAATCGCAGCCTTCCTCTTTGTGGTGAACTAATGTCACTTCCTTTCTGCTCAAGCAGACCTTTCAACCAACTGGCATTCAACCTACAAAAAGGGCTTTAACTGTCGCTGCTATGTGCTGCTGGCTTTTGCAGGCCTGCATTCGAGAGCGTCTCCGTGTGTTGAATCTACTAAATCTGCATAGTTCTCCTCTCAGAGCAAAAAAGAAACCAGTGTGGAACCACAGATGGCGTTTCTCAAGCACCTGTGTGCTGTTGGCACACAGGAATAACATTTGTGATTTTCGATAGATTCGACGTCTGCTGTTCATCTGGGTATGTTAGTGGGGGCAACGTTTACTCCACCTCCCCACCCAGCCGCCTCTTTCAGCTCTTGTCCCTATTCTGATGCCCAAAACCACCTCAACCCGAGCAGCAGCCCTAAGCTGAGCACCATGAACCTGTTGCAACTGCAAACCATTCCTTGTACTGTACATCTTAGAGTCACACGTCCTTAAATCTTCTATCCTCCCTTTCCTTATGACCTTCCCATTCCTATGCACTAGGAATCATTTTAACCTCTCAGAAAGTGGACTATTCACGGCCGGCGTGGCCGATTATAAAATCCTGGTGCGCTGGTGGTACTGCACACTTTGTCACATGCTTCACTCACCCACTATAAGTCGCTCTGAGTCAGGAAGTTTCTTGAAGATTTTACGAAAATCTTCGTTCCGCTGTTTGTACGTGGGGCTGAGAACCTGCGAGTGACGACAGGAAAGAAAAAACAGAACATGTTATTCTACCTCACAACCATCCTAGCAGTAAACATCTCGGGTAACACTTGCATTTGTTTAATCAAGAAGAAGAAAAAACACATTTTTAAATATCACACTAAACCAATCATTTTACTGTCAACCAGTTTCATCGACTGGAAGTAAAAGCTGAAAAAAGCCGTTAAAGAAGAAGAGGGCGTGTACTTACGTTGTACCAGCTCTGCATTTTCTGCAAAGAAAAAAAGGAAAACATTTAGTACTCAAAGAAAATCAGTCACAGCAGAAACAGAACATTTTGACTCCGTTTTATGCAACGCTGAGGTTGTGCAGCTTTAAAGGGATGTCCAAACTTTCACCACTTCCCTATTTTAAAAAAAGGTAATTGTCACTGAGCAGCTGCAACAAACCGTCTTGGCTGCAACAGGCTGCTGCCTTCAAAGCGACGAGCCTGCAGCGAGTACGAGGTGAACCCAGAGCCTTCGGGTTACGTGTGCCGTTAGGTAAATTTACTCAGGGCAAACACGCTAACGTTTTACAGTCTCCTGAAAGAACGAGTCAACACTGGAAGAGCTGACACGGCTGAAGTGAGAGCTGCTAAAAATAAACATTTACTTTCACTTATTGTATTGTGTGAATTCACTGAAGACTCAAGACCGTTTTTATTGACATTACGTAACACAAGCGTGCTCAATCAACGTCTGGCAAACACAGAGTTAATATTTAAGTGACCGGATTGAAGCAGAACCGTTTCCTAACTGGTTACTAAACGCTGCGTCGGATCAAATTTTACAGAGTCATGAAGACGCCCGTTTGAATCTCTGATGAGCACCACGAGACTTCTGCAGCACTTTGGAATTTCTGCTTTGATTGCTTATGAAATGCGGTCAGATCTTTATCCAAATCAAATTTACACAAACGCAATCGGACTAACATAACACACAATCAGTTGTACGTTTTATGACCTTACTGAACACACTGACTCACAATGCAGCAATGCAGGCTAAGACAGCAACCTCTACAGTTTAGTAACTTGTACAAGCTCCTTTTCAGCAACACCTCCATCGGGCATTTCCTGTCTCTTCTCAGTGAAGTAATTCTGGAGTTTTGTGTATTAGAAAAAGAAAAATCATTTCCATGCATCGCTGCCCTCCTCCACACTGGACTCACTTCTCCACACACTTCTTGGACTACATAACACTCTCCTCTCACTTCCAGTACTTGCAATATTCTGTATTACACTGTTTGAGTCCATCTATGTACCACTGTATTTATTTATTCTCATTGTTTTCTACTCTTATTCCATTTCTATTCAAGTACAAAACTGTTGTACTCATCCTTAGTTTATCTTAGTTTCTGTATAGTTGAATCTTTGCTTTTACAGTTTGCAGCTTTGATCCAGGAGGACGATATTTCGTCTGACTGTATACTTGAGTGTATGATGTTGTGTTGATAATAAAACTTGACTAACTGTCAGCTTCTGGGATACAATCCTGAAGGATAGTCGGCTTCTTCCACTAAAGCACCACGTCACAGAGGAAGTGATAGCCAAGCAGCTTGGAAATCATCCAATTAACATTTTTGATTGAGGTCCAGAAAACGTCTTAAATCTTAATCTGATTGAGAACCTATGATCAGTCAAATTTCAAAATTTCAGGGGCCCATAATGCAAAAAATTTCACTTTCACAGTACTGAAGGTATGCTACACTGCTAATGCTGCTAGCCTGAAATCAAAGCAGGCCTGCAGCTATGAGACGAGTGACGGTGATGGAGCAGCAGTGCTAGCACCAGCAGGCTGTTCGAGTTTCTGAGTTTTACTTTCATGGCAAACAGCTGCTCTGTGTGTTAGAGATAAACTACACGATTAAAAAAATGTTTTGATAAACGTTGTCATGTTCAAGCGTGTGAAAATGCGTAAATGAGACATTTGTTTGTGACTAAATTAAATATGTTATTAAATTATATGTCTAGCCCTTAACTTGATTATCATTGTTTGCAGTGGGGCCCATAATGAAACTGAATCTGACGCCTTTGTTTAAACAGGAAGCCTTACAGGAACCCTGGGGCGCCTCTGTCAGTGCGCCCCAGGGTGGCTACAATGTAGCTGCCATCACCAGTGTGTGAATGTGTGTGTGAATGTGTGGATGACTGGATGTGTAAAGCACTTTGGGGTCCTTAGGGACTAGTAAAGCGCTATATAAATACAGGCCATTTACCAAAGTTTCCTAAAGATAAGCAGTTGTGACCAACAGCACTGTCACGGCATATTTCACACCTGGAGGAGATGGAGGATGCAACAGCATTTCTAAAGACACATAGTTTCACGTCAAATAACAGCAAAATAAACATACATATATAACGAGAACCAACTTTCTTTGGCTGTTTTTTAGAATAAAAAAGCAATCATTAAAGTCTTCTAGAGTCCAGCTCCCCAAAGGTTTTATGAGGGACAGACAGTTCAATGAGCTGCTAGCATCCTGAACATAAAAGGACCATTCATCCTCACCACGTGCCATCAGGAAGCATCCAGTAGTTTTAACTGTATGTAGAATTTATCCACAGCTGGGAAGAGATGGGGAGAGACGGCAGGCATTTAACAAAATGAGACTTGCTCACAGGTTTAGTTATAGCCCAGCTACAGCTGTGTTTCATGCCTATGACATGCTCCTGGCATGTTTTGTATTCACG
>NW_024582942.1:272491-274991 GCF_018398535.1 Haplochromis burtoni
AGTGCTGTAGCGTCACGTCTCCTTCAGCTCAGCTCTGAAGCCTCCCTGACTACAACTCCTCGTCTTTGCTGCCGTTTGGCTCGTTGAAAACAGAAAAGGTGTCACGGCAGATGGACACCCGGCTCTCTCGCTGCATTCATTAAAGACGTGGGCGACCTCCCACATCTAACACTTTCATTTAAACTGTCTACTTTCAGCACCAACTTTCCTTCTTGTTGCATTCTGTTCTGTAGTTTCTCAGCCGGCAGGTACGTGCCTGTCTGTTTAGGTTGGCGCTTGCACAGCTAGAATTTTACTAAGATTTGATTGAAATTGGTGAATGGACAGGTTGAGGCTACAATATGTGACTTAAAAAAGGACAGTCTCAAGTCAAATTGCCATGAGCCTAGCTGCATTTATAAGGAGGGGAACTGCTCTGCATACCATCGAGTGTGTTTAATGTAGCTACTTTAGTCTGATTAGATAAAGCTAATTAGAAGATCAGAACCACCATTTTTAGCAATCAATGCAGAAAATCTGGATGCAAATGCAAAGTGTTTATTGCGTTTTTATTTCTGCAAACTGAACACGGACACAGCCTCCAAGCTGCATGTGGCGAGCAGCAAAGAGGCGACTGCTTTATTTGCACAAAAACCGCTGGTTATAGAAGTCTATGGGAAACCGATGCTACTCCACACTTGCTCTGTGACCTCATTAAACACTTTCCCGATGACTTTATGGGTCATGTCAGTAGCTTCAGCTCATATTAAATAAAATATGAAGCTCACTTTGTAAATTATGGTCATTATTAGAATAAAAATGGAAGATTGTTGCATAACAACGTGTCTATGACAGTTTATTAGTCCAGTTTCAAAACACCAAGATGGCAGCGGTAAAACATTTGTGAGGTCACAGTTGCTGTGTCGATCAGTCTACGATTCACCTTAGCAGATATTTTCACTTACCTTGGCATTGCGGCTGAAGTGGCGAGAGGCGATTGGGTAGGCAGACGAGAGGGAGGAGGCAGAGGGTATGGAGGGGAGCGCACCGTCCGAACCAGCACCTCCTCCACCTCCACTGCTGCTCTTCTCTCCTCCAGCCTCATTCTCACTGGCCCTGCCTCCCCCGAGGACCCTGCGCCGCAGGGAGGGAGAGCTGCCGGGGGTGCTGCGTGGAGAGTTACTGGCCGTACTGGAGATAAAAAGAGACAGGAAAAAAACAAAACGTTCAGATGAGGGGAGAAGAGAGGAAACCGTTTCACATTTCATCGCTTGACTTGCCCAGTGAGTCTTTCATGTCATGCTATGAAGAAAAGCTGCAGGCGTTTCTCATTTGATGATAAAACGCCATCACAAAGTGCCTACTGAGGACCAATGAGGGGCCACGCAAGGCCAGACCTATCAGCTAAAGTCATTTTGACTGGTACAGACAGACTGGGGGGGGCATTTAAATCCAGTTAGTAAAGGGTGTTAAGACCATCCAATCAAGACGTGCAACTTTGAAACCCAAGAGCCACAAATTAAACACCAGCAGGTCAGAACGACAGCGTACGAGCTTCAGTTTGTCTCTGATTCAGTTCTTTAAGTAAACAAGTGAAAAGTCAGACACAAATTTAGATGAGAACATAAGAAGGTCAACGGCGACAACAACTTTCCCACAAGCTTCTCTCATTTAGTTTTATTTGACTGGATGTTTAAACTTAATTGTTAACTGATGCATAATTGGTGGAAAGCAGCAACGCTGATGAGATTTACTGATGTTAAAGGTATTGACATTCAGATTCTCCATGGAGATGATGTAATATTGTTATCCTGAAATCATTCGGCTGTGATAATGGGGCAATAAAAGCTAGTGTGACAGCGCTAAGGCCTGAAATACATTGTGTGTGTCTTTTGAAAGACGGGAATATCTGTGATTGACTGATGATGACAGTTTTACTCACACAGGATATGGATGTATTTGTGAAAAAGAAATCTGGACTACTGCGTAGGGCTGGGCGATATGGCCTAAAATCTGTATCACGGTATAATTTGAAGCACGTGTGGTAACGATATATATCGCGATATATTCTTTTCTTCTGTATAACGTATTTTCCACACTATAAGGACTTAAAATCCTTTAATTTTCTCAAAAATCGAGAGTGTGACTTTTGACCTGAAGTGGACGGAGTTTTGGACCCAGATTACTCCGCGAAGCTCCTCCCTACGGCAGCCGTAATGCTCTGACGATCCATCAAGCAGTGCGGCTTACCAAAGTTGTACTAAAACATTTTTAACAGATTTCTGCAGCCAAAATCGGTTCGAGGTCAGTAAGCACAACCAGAATTCATACATAAGGCACACTCTCGATTTTTGAGAAAATTAAAGGATTTTAAGTCCTTATAGTGTGGAAAATACGTTATACAGAAGAAAAGAATATATCGCGATATATATCGTTACCACACGTGCTTCAAATTATACCGTGATACAGATTTTAGGCCATATCGCCCAGCCCTACGCAGTAGTCCAGATTTCTTTTTCAC
>NW_024582942.1:275486-319146 GCF_018398535.1 Haplochromis burtoni
AAATACATCCATATCCTGTGTGAGTAAAACTGTCATCATCAGTCAATCACAGATATTCCCGTCTTTCAAAAGACACACACAATGTATTTCAGGCCTTAGCGCTGTCACACTAGCTTTTATTGCCCCATTATCACAGCCGAATGATTTCAGGATAACAATATTACATCATCTCCATGGAGAATCTGAATGTCAATACCTTTAACATCAGTAAATCTCATCTTTAGCTTGGTTTATGTTTTTTCCCCTCATAAAAAGTCATTAACTGTGAGCCCATCACTTATCAACTATATGTCAGAGCGTCTGCTAAAAGGTGGTTTTTTGTTTGGCTCATTTTAACCTGCTTTTGCTTTTCAGATCAAATTTGCTAAAGCATTATTGTCGTGGCACGCGGCTATCAGCATGATAGCTTGTTTGAATAATCAGCATTATTTAAGCAGGTTTTTTTTATTTACTTGATGTTTAAGTGCTCCTGCTCAAATATTACTGGTTCTTTTATCTCCTCTTGGCAAATTAATTATACTCAAGATATGACTAAAGCGAGTTGGTAACAGTCTTCAATAAATGTTCAAACGTTTACAAATAAAATGATTATTCATTCATTAGCATTTAATGTAGCTTTAAGAATCAATGAGCTCCAAATATAAAATGATATGAGGCACATTTTAATCCCTGGATTGGATTTAAAAGAAGCTCCTTTTGGGCTACAGTTACAAATGTAATACAAGAAACCAAAGCAAGAAGAACTGCTGATACACTCACAGCTTTAACCTCACTGTGTCTGCAGTGTGAGGCAGACACACTCAAAACATGCATTCATTTGCTTTCAATCAGTAAACTAATATTTTCACGCTGCCCTCGTGACTACAAAGACCATCGCCTACTGATCAATCACGTCTCTGAAAAGTGGCACCACCATTCCCAGGAGATCCCTCAGGCCTCGGAGCACATGGAGTACGGAGGTCAGACGTCTTTAGAGAGCTCAGAATAATGTTTGATTGATACGAAGTTCTACTGCACAAAATGTGACCAATGACATAAAGAAAACATCTGTGAGAAGATAAAACTGATCACTTTGTCTTTAAAATACCACAAAAAAATGAACTAAAGAGAAAACACAAACAAAAACTTTGCCATTTGTTAGCAGTTTCCTAAACAAAAATATGTGCAGCAATGTTCTCTCTAAGCTGCGCCTGCAATTGCGCACTGCGGCACGTCTCTGCGCACAGAAAATCTGTGTTGCGCACAAAGAAAAAAATCTAACCTGAATTAAAATTAAAATTTAACAATTCTGTTCTGCAGTGTTAGTCAGTGACTGGCTGCTCCCGTATGGGATCAGAACGATGCCACCTTATCCCATAGTCCAGCCAATGATGCGATTCACATTCGTATATACGCAGCTAATCAACGTCTTGACAGGCTATGACAGCGTCCTTATGTGCCGACACCGGTGTTTTAGCAAAGCGGCTGATGTGGAGTGAAGCCACGTTAATGACAACGTGTACAACCATTGGAGATGTGAGCAGGACAGACGGAACAACTGACGGACAAAGTGTGGACTTTATACCAGTTTTTAAATTGTGTTGATCGGCCACGTAAAACCAGAGTTATGATAAAATATCTGCAATGTTTGTTTTTCTTCCTGAATACTGTCGTTGTTTATATTTACTGCAGGAAGAAACGGTAAAAACTGCGTTTTATAAGGAAAACGCTCGAAAGCCTGTGAGCAAAAACAAACCAAAACTCCCAGCCTTTCCTATTGGTGGAAAAATGTACCATGTGGACCAATCAAAAAATGATATGGCAACATGGCATTTAGTGGTTTAGGACGGGGGGAGTTTTAGGAGTGAAGGCGGAATTGAGATGTGAGAGATTTGCAACGTTTAGCGCAAATCTTGTGTAGTTAGTGTGTAGTGTAGTCAATAGTGTTGTTGTGTGTTCAGAACAATGAGGCGACTGCTGAGTGTTACAGGTGTTACAGCAGTGACACATCTGCTGCTGTCAGGCCTGCAGGTATCAGGCTGTTGTTCTCCTTCATCTCATAGTGGACAGAAATTATTTTTTGGAGCGGCACAAATAATTTGTGTGGCATCAGATTTGATGCAGAACAGCTGATTGTTCTGTAAATAGTTTGAAATGTTTGTTTAAAAAACGCCTTGGCTGCATTTTTAGGTAAACAGCTGCAAAAAACTTTGTTGTTTGCATAACTCAGTTACTTTTTTGAAGAAGTAACTATATAATTAATTGCCCAACATTGGTCAGTATATCCTGTATTTTGCAGACAGAGTTACAGGACTCTCTCCCAGACCACAGACTCATAATACAAGTCAGAGCTTTATATTAAAAAAAAATGTAAAAAAGAAAGTACGTTGTGTTTTCAAAATTGGAGTTAAAGTTATTTTTCCTTCCAATAGTGTTAACATGCTACACAGGTCATGAACAAGGTTTTTTTAAATTTTCATTGTAAGTGGGCTAAAGCAGTTAATTAAAGATAGTCTAACATAAATGTAAATGCTGTAATTTGATTATTTTACTAAACCATGTAACTTGGATGGATTCGATGCTGGCGTGACCACAGTGCACGTCTGCTGTTGCTCACATTGGTCCAAGGGGCCGCTCAGGGAGTTTGTGTGTTTGCTCAGACACATGAAAAATTAGAGGGAACATTGATAGTAAGCAAGCTAAAGAGACACCTGGAAACCAAATATCACATGACATCTGAACCTGAGGCAGAAACCTCTTAGATCGTTAGATTAATGCTGGATTTTTTTTAAATGTCTGATAAAGGTTTTGAGGCATGTTAGTGGAGTTTAGTGAAAAACAGACATTGTAAGTAACAGAGTCTGAAAACCATTTGAAGTCTTCATCTTTCCCTGACGAGGATCAATAAGAAACCGATAATACAGGAGGAATTATCTCCCTGCTGGCTGAAAGCAGGTTTATATGGAAGTAATTTTAAGTTTTCATATAAGAAAATCTTAAATTGAGACCTTGCTGACCTTGAATGTACTCAATTTCAAGTACTATAAATTGTTACACCATTTAACGTCACGTCTTTGTGACTGAAAGTAAATGGCCTGTATTTGTATAGCGCTTTACTTAGTCCCTATGGACCCCAAAGTGAAAGAATCAAGACTTACACGACAAACACGACAGACTACTTTCATTAAAGCAAATCACCTGTTTTATGTCAGCTTTCTCTCCTGGCTTTATTAATATTGTGCTTTTGTAGGTTTACCTACTTCAAACCCTACTATACATACTGTACAAAGGGATACACAGTGTTCAACCTCTTCGGATATTTAAAATATAGTTTTCCTGTTTGTAAAGTACACTGCTCTGCCACTAGTAGGGGTGGGGAAAAAAAAAATCCTGTGTAGTATCGTGATATTTTGTTTGCTAATAATGTATCGATACAGGGACGGCAGATATTTTGTTACAAAAAAGGTTTCTGTGCTCTGACTTCAGAGCACGTTGATCCTTTTTCTGAGCAAGAATCCTGAAATTCCTTCACTGTCCAAATGTGTTTAACTTTTGTTTTTGGCAGCAATAAACATGACAGTTTACTTATTTTAATTTAAGACATGTTTTATTCTAATTAAGTGTAAAACTTTATTTAATGTAAAATTATATTTTGTTTTAATTTACTTTCAAATTCTTCAGTTGCTGAATGGGCTGCATAGTTTTCATAAATTGCATAGTTCAGAATAGCTATAATTGTACCAGATGGTTGCATTCAGTTAAGTTGGACTAGACTGTAATACAAACTGTTCAGTTTGTCAACAATAAAACTGACTGAAATGAGAGAAAGACTGAGTGTGAGACGTTGATATTAGATAAAATGAATATTGATAAAGTTTACCTTTATGTACAGAATCTGAATATCGCAAAATATTTTTAAAAATTGCAATAATATCGTATCGTGCGTTAAGTATTGTGATAATATCGTATCGTGCGTTAAGTATTGTGATAATATCGTATCGTGGGATGTATGGTGATTCCCACCTCTAGCCACTAGTAGACCTGTCCTTGTTTATGATTGGTCATATGATGCCAACATCACTTCCTTCATGTGATTGTGCTCTTAACTAGTTTGGGAAACCCAGAAAAAAAACAAAGGCTGAGATTAACACAAAGGCTTAGCTTAAAAACTCAGTGTCAGGAGTTCATGAGGAAACAGGAGGAGGAGGTTAGTCAGAATGATATAACCTCCAAAAACAACCACAAGGAGAACTGAAGCTGAGGGAGTCACCCGTAAACATGACCGGGTTTGTTTTTACAGGGAAATAATCCTTAAAATATTAGCAGTGATGCTAATCACGGGAGCATTATGTCAAGTAGCATTAAGCTATCTTTAGGTAAAGTACGCAGGGCAGCAGAGCCTCTAAATAGGCTTGTTGTGCAGCCGGTCAGCTAGCAGAGTGTGAGGACACTGAATGATGTGAGTCTGTGTCAGCACGCGTTTACAACCCGGGTTTAAATCCGCCGGCAGCTCAAGTGTAAAAGGAAAACAATACTTGAGGTTTTCACAACTCTCCGTGACATAAGCAACCCTCATCCCGACAACATATTTAACAACAAGCACCACCAACTATTGTCACATAAACCCTCATAACATAACTATTATTATGATTGGAAATAAGTTAACTGATTTTCCAGAATCCACCTCTGGGGGTGACTAAGACAGTCAGTAAGCATGGTTATCATATACAGTAAAGAACATGAGACTGTTAGCTGGAAATCAACAGACTTATGTCACTTCTGATCATCTGATAAGTCAATAAAAATCCCAAATAACACACATGTTGGTAGAGGGATATTCCCTGTGGGGACAAACAAATGCTATCTGCAGAACAAAGGTTTTAGTTATAACAAAGACAATAATCACATTTCCACATAACTCTTTTTTCAGCCAGTTGTATTAACTGGAGGAGTTTCAGTTACTGAAGAATAAAGTTGTCCAATCTAACAGGACATACAGTCCAATTAGATCAGGCAACTAAATGCTACATACGTGTGTTTTCTTTTTTTATCTGCTGCATGTTTTAAATTCAACAGATATTCAACAACCAAAAAGCCCCAATCTGAGCCAAAAACAACTCTGTATGCACAGGCTAAACAATGCTGACTGCAAAATAGTTCAAAGGAACTGAGTCGTTCAAATTTGATAAATCTCTGTCTCAAACCGAAATCTGTGGGAGGATCCACAACTGGTGAAGATTGCTGTACAATTGAAACTTCCAAGATATATAAAAATAAAAAAAAGTAAAAATTGACTGTTCTTATGTTTAGGCAAAGACTGAAATTAGAGGTCATATGTTAAAGCTTCAAAATAAGTGCCCTAAAAAGGCTCGAGATGGGCAGAATTTGCTTTTAAAAGGATGTTTTGGATCAGAGCACCTGAGGAAATCTGTGCCTCTTTTACACCATCGTCATCTTTGATGATTAATACTACGTTTTACCAGAAAGGAAGAGTTTCTATATCTATATGAGAATTTACTAGAGAACTGCTTCCTCTAAAATAATATAATATGTACTTTAAGTCAAGTATTATCAGCTGGCTAACATTTCTGAGACTCTTACTTTAATTAACCAGTCACTGTGTACATATGCCTGCTTTAAGATGGATTTCTTAAGGTCAGGACGTCATACAGGAACGTGAGTTATTCCATTTTAACTGTGTATACATATGCACACTGTTAAAGCACTAATCATTTTAGCCACATTCTTCATATCCAAATATTTTAAAAAGATTGCCCTGCTTTTCAATACTGACACAGAAAAAAAGACTTGTAAGTTATGTGAAATATTTCCATTTATACCAAGTTATGTAAAACTCTGGTATTGTAAAATAATATTTGCAATATGGTCAATAAGTGAAATGTATGTATGTATATAAATCAATCCATCCCTACCCTCCTTTGATTGTAATTATGCTTCAAAATATGCAACAGATACATTTTATATCTACATATATAGCACATATTATAAAGTTATGGCACTGTTTACAGTGCAAAACAAACAAACGGACTAAAAATATATATTTATATCCATCTAGACAGATATACACGCACACAAAGACACAAACCCCCCACAAACAGGTGAAAAACTAAAAAACTGATTAGATGAGAAATGGACAGCTCTTCTGTCCGGACCTCAGTCCATTCAAAGAAACCAACAAATGATATGCAGTCACTGGGCAGGGCTTGTACCCAGGAGGAGGGATTAGCTTAAATATTGTCCTCTATCCTGTCACCCATTAAATCCGACAGATGATCAGCTAATGTGCAGCTAGCACATGGAAAACAATCGGTCTGCTGAGCCCGTTTACGACCTAATAACCTGCCAGAGAAGCAAAGTCCAAGGAGAGGGGAAATATGCGAGACGTTTTCAGCTAAAGCAGCAGCCTGTGCACAGGATGGAGGCTGGGCGGATGGAGGGAGGGTGGGGGACCTGCGGGATGAAGCTATCAGCAGGCTGTTGCTGCGCCTCCGTGCTACCGGCGGGCTCTGCAGGATGCGACCTGTGTGGGTACGTAAAGCGGAGCATTGCACAGCAGCCATCCTCCCTCCTTTATGCCACTTACTCGAACATGTCATGAGGCGTTTGTGGTCCAGCTGATGGTCACAAACCCTCGCAGCAGGAATATGGCACCGGTGTTCCTGCTCGGAGTGTGCAGATGAAGCACGGCCGCTATCAGGGTTTTTCTTCTGCCGCGTTTCCTTCAATAAATCCGAATTAATTTCCCACCGGGGCCGACGCCCCTGCACCTCGCCGGTACCGGACACACACCGCTACTCCCTATGCCGACTGCAAGACCCGGTAACGGGCTGCCGTGTCTGCGTCCATCCGTAATCCTTTTGCAACTATAGGGGGAGGGTGGGGGAAGGTGGGGGAAGGAAGAGCAGGAGGAGGAGTAAGGGAGTGAGAGAAGGAGGGAGGGAGGAGGTTCCGTGTGTATTTTTTTTTGTAAACCGCTCAACTGATGGCATCGACAAGGATGAAAAGTCCGACTGAGCCGTTTCTACCTTAATGAAGTGGGCAGGGGCGTTTCCGGGTGGAGGGTGGCACACGGGGCAAGGACGAGGCATGGGGCCCCACAGGAATCAGCAGTAAATACACAACAAAGCTGGTCAAGTATTACAGAGGATATCAGCGAAAGGGAGAAAAACCAAAGAAACGAACTTCAACTTAACTGGATTTGTCTGAATTAAAATCTTAAAAATAATCAATAAAACTTATTCAGAATAAATGCAGAATATAGTGAAGTACAAGTATAAAGAAACATACAAATGGACAAGTATGTGAGGATACTTCAAGTAAAAGTGTATTAAAAGTCGTAGTTTGGTAAAGTATTTGCTTAATTCCACTACGAGCCCTATCAGAGCTCTCATCCAATGGGAGTCTTAAGTTTAACAGCACTCGAGTCCAAAGGCAGTGGTGGGAGGATCGGTGTCATGATATAACCCCCTCTGAGCACTTCTTTACAATGAAAAGGGTGAAAATCATGCTTCATCTCGATGAGGACGAAGTGGTTCCTCACAGTCAGCAGCTCCTTAAGTTTGAACATTTACTAACTCAGGTGAATTATTGACTTCTACAAGCATCCATGATGGATATCCAGGGGTGTGTCGCATGATCCCCACTAAAATACGACTAGGTTCTACTTCTACTCTACTTTATGTTCGATTCAAATACTTTATACCCAATTACGTTGCAATTTATTGTTTTGCAGATTTTAAAATATAAATAATTTAACATTCAAGTTAATACACATTTATAAATCAATTTTAAAAAATCTGTAATAAGGCCTTAGTTCTGCATATAGAACACAGATTAAATATTCCAATTTCAGCTCATATTAACAAGCTTTGTTAACAAGCGCCATCCATAAAGTGCACACGTGCATCACACGAGCAAATATATCTGCAAATTAGTACCAAGTCACAGCCTGCTAAAGCCCTAGGATCTCACTCAGCAAAACAGGCGCGCTGACTTTGTGCAGGTTAATAACTCACCTTGTGTCCAGTTATGAGGAGGGAAACTATCCACAAAGAGAAAAACTGCTTTGCTCTGAAGCAGGCTGTACTGTATTTTCACACATGAATCCATGGGGATGGTCACTTTTGGAGCTAACCTCAAGGTTTGTTAGTTTGTGGGTCATTACCTATTAATGTGTTCAAGTATAGCATCTTGTAAAGCTACAAACACGACTCCAATGTGGCTAGCTTTGACAGTACAGAGGCCACGTCTGCCTATAGTGAGTCCACCTGGCCAAAGTCCAGAGCCCACCCAATCCTTTAACCCTCAGGCTCTCTGTCCATCCCTCTGGATTACAGTCCACATCATAATCCACACTGGCCTGAGCTAGGCCCACATTTCCACTATTCTGTCTCCCTGTGTGTAATCTGCTTTTCTGAGGTTCACCCACAGATGGCTCATACTCATGTCAGAGTCTCATACACCAAGCGGGTAATGTGTAAGGCCAGATGAATGCACCGTAAAAGAGCAGCCAAACAAAGAGCTGCTTACTTTAAACCTCAGAGCCTGTGAGGGTACATGCTGTAACACAAACCAAAGAATACAACTACAAAAGCTAATTAACAACTCCAGGTTAAAGCAGTGACAGTGCGATTATCAGGGCCAGTAGTCAGCATTTTACTCCCCATCAGTGATGTTATTTCCTTTGTTTCATGCAGTGAAGGTATAGTAACAGGTAAACATCACAATCATCTCTGCTGAAGTATTAGCACCATGATTGTGCATGACTTCATTTCACTGACATGCATGCAGTATTTCCCCCGCTATACTGCAGCCACATACAGTTATAATGAGGCTACAGCTATGGATAAAAGCCTTTCAGTCAAGCTGCAAGAAGACTGGCATTTTCATACTGCTCTTCTTACTGACTCACAGCACTTTAGACTACAAACCACATTCACAGAGCACTTAACCTATATACATTAAGCCCTCCATGAAGCTGACATTCAGGGCAAATCTAGAATTATGGATTCAACATGCAGGTCTTTAAATGTCTGTTTCTAAGTAAACAAGAAGCCCAACCCATCAACGCAAATGGGGAGGAAGCTTGATAGTGGCTAAAGCTATGCTAATGGAAAAACGGCAGGCATGCTAGTAGTTAACAACACAGGCCGAATAAAACACAGACATGGCTTCTGGGTCTAAAAGATGAAGCCCAGTATGCCTCATGGTGGGAAGTTAGCATAGAGCAAATAAAAGATTCTGACATGTCATTAAAAAAAACATTAAAGGAAACATTTCTAATACATTTGCATGGAAAAATATTAGAACAATGACAGTTATTACTTCATATGACGACACAGTCCGATATATAAATCATCAGCACTGAAGCAGCATTGCTTATGAATGAGTTCTGCTCCCCTTTCCTGTTTAAATAAATACGATGTCAATTACAGAAGCAAAGATTCCTCTTGCTCAAAGACACCACACATGTATTGTTTTATTCCAAATGTCAGTCAGCAGCCTCACTGATTACTACTAATGCTGGTTAAAGTTGACATGAGGTCCTGCCCAGTAAAAGTGAGTAACTCTAAAACAATTCCTAAAAACAGCAACAAATGAATATACGCAGTGTGATCCAGAAGAGCTGCACTCATACGGTGACTAACATGGGTCACGTGTTATTATCAGTTAATACCATACAGCGAGTGATTATGCTCACATTATAGGGCTGAACATCATGTTAGTATATGACTCCTCTCTTAGAACGAGCATGTACGCACTTGTACGAAGAGGAAACAGAGCTGCTGAACTTTAACCTACACCATGAAATGAAACTGATGGAGTGCACTCTTGTACTGATTACTCTACACATAAAACATTGACACAACAAACCTCAGACTGTGTCCTCTGCAAAACAACACCAGAAGACAAGAACAGCTTTAAAGTGGTGGTCCATCAGACCCGCCCCTCCCTGAGCCTGGTTCTGCCGGAGGGTTCTTCCTGTTAAAAGGGAGTTTTTCCTTCCCACTGTCACCAAAGTGCTTGGTCACAGCGGGCCATATGATTGTTGGGTTTTTTTCTGTTGTATTACTGAAGGGTCCACTTCATAATATAGAGCATCTTTTGTGTTATTATGAGACATATGTATTATTTCAGATATTTCATATTTTAAATTTATTTAATTTACATTTATGATTCTATTCTATTGTTAAATCTTACATCTCGAACAGCTGAGTCACAGTTTAGTCCAAGAAAACTCTGTTCTCAGTCATGCTGCTGTTTTTCCTCAGTGTCAGTTCACATCATAGTGCTCCATTATCAATCACACGACCTACTTCTCTACACAGACATGTTCACTCAATCTATACATGGACACATGTGACCACCAACATGTGGTGCCGCAGTGCGTGAGCCGCTGATTTGATAATTCGACGTGATATTTGACAACTCACTGCAGACACATCCCAACCTGAATGAACTACAAATCTGTGGGAAACATGCAAATGTTGTGACAACTCTGAAACCTGTGCAGCCCCAGTTTCACCAAACATTATTTAAACCAAATGTTTTCTTTTCCATTTAAGCTCCACAAACATTTGCTTTCACCATTAAAAAACCCTCCCTAATCCTCGCTGGCCGGGTCAGCTGTGAACATTAAAAATCATTAATATGCTGCAGAACAATATAAGTAGGTCAATAAAAGGAGGCGCTGATGAAGAGGACAAGGGCACAGCTGTTCATGTGCATGCCCTCAGAAGCCCACTGCAGTGATCCACACATCCCTCATCTGATTGGGCTCACATGACATCATCAGACCAAGAACTCGCTCCCATTGGCTGGAGGTGATGTCATCATTCCGAGGAACAGATAAAGAGTGCAGGAACCCGCCTCTGGTCCTTGTGCCTGACTCAGCTCCGCTTTTCCTTCAGAGGTGGTCTCATTTTCTTTGTTTACAGTTTACATAACCCGGGTTCTGTCCTCAAAGTCACACCATCCTCTCAGGTCATCTGGAGCAGTGATGTTGATGTTTAAATACAGGGTACAGTCTTTGCTTTATCACTGCGATCCTGCCATCTGACTGCTTCTAGGTTTTTGTTTTTTTAAATTTGACATCATAGCATACTTTGACTCAATCAGGATTTTAACAGGTAATCTGCAAAAACAAATGACTGGTATGGTATGTGGGAGGAAAGAAAAGCTAAGATAAAAACACTTCCATGTTAATAAAAGAAGTTGTGTTGTAATGAGTTTTTAGTCAAAACGGGAGGATTTCTTAGACATGTGTCGCATAAAAGCTTTTCAGCTATAAATAAATACATTAATTAGAAATTGGGAGGAAAATAAATAGAGAATTATGTAGATTCTGTCACGAGGTACAGGAATCATATCTCCAGTTATTTTGGCATCATAAGGCTATATTGTTGTTGGTCTATAAAGGTGAAAAGTACATTTCCTCTCATAATTCATCATTTTAAAGTTGTCCTGTAACTAAATTACAAATACATCCTTAATCAATCACACTGCCCAAACAAGCTCATCCCTTTATAAACGGTTTAAATTTTACTTGAACCTGGAGTAACCAGATCTGACCCTTTCTGCTCCTCTGGGAGATTCCAGGAAGAAGAGGCTGTGAACTTTAACCCCCACCCGCATAATTCTGTTCAAACTCTGAACAATCATTTATAGCATTTTCTTAGAGCCATTGCCACAGCACTTATTATGGTTTTTACGCAGAGAAGAGGAAAAACAACCAGTGGGAAACTCCGCGGGAACAGAGGCACAGCACAGCAGCCACATGCAGAGAGCAGTGGTGGACTAATGAGCTTCTGCATGGAATCAAACTACTAAACATGTTAAAACATAAAGCACAATCACACCCAGGACACAGCTTTCATTAGGTGGGGTTCAGACGCTGTTACACACAAAATCCTTTGTAATGCAGTAAAAGTAAAAACAATAAAAAAAACAACCCTGCAGTTATGAAATGTTTATTTGCCTGGAGACACAAAATTGTTATTTTGTTAAAGAATAAAAAAGGAAACTTCATTTACTTTCAGCTTAAACACAAACTTTCCTTGAGCTTTTTTTTTTTTAATAAATTGTAGAAAGGTGAGATGACAACTCTTTAATCAAAATATATTTAAAGCTATGATTGAACATTTAAATACAGAATCATGAAAAAGGAGCTTGTCTAAGTAATATCAAGCTTTGCAGAAGCACACCTGACCCGACTTGCTTCAGTCGAATGTGCTGCAGCTGGTTTCTGACAGGTTAGAGATTCAAGATTCAAAGTGTTTATTGTCATGCGTCACAAGAGAAAAAAAAGACATTTCTCTGTGCAATGAAATTCTTGTGCTGTCCACCCACAGATGCCGATTAATATATAGAATAAAACATATAAATACAAATAGTACAAATAAATAAATGATGACAGAAAAGGTTGAAAGATTGAAACAGATGTGTGCAAAAGAGCTAAAGCAGAATATGCTGGCTTAATATGTAAGATGACCTGATGTGCAATATATATATATTTTATTACTGTTCAAAAAAATAGTTATAAAGAGTTAATGCACAGATGTTGAAATGAGCTGCACAGCTGCACGCAGAGACTGACTCCAAACCCTGACGAAACAGTTTCACTGACACGAAATGTAATGCCACCATCACAAGATAACGCATCCTCAGGTTTACTTGTGAACATAATCTCTTCATCTCTTCAGAGGAAAAAGTGCTGCTTAGATAAGTACAGGGTGGGCCATTTATATGGATACAGCGTAATAACATGGGAATGGTTGGTGATATTAAAGTCCTGTTTGTGGCACATTATATCACATATACTAATGTGCCACAAACAGGACTTTAATATCACCAACCATTTAATATGGCCCACCCTGTAGATTATTTTTATGTTGCCCGTTTAACCACAAAACTTTTCAACACCATAAGACACATCTAGGTGAAAAGTTACTATATGTACACAGCTGGATACAGAGGCAGTAACGGCAGGTTTACCAATCTAAGCACATCGCTGAGGATCTGTGAGAGCATTAGAGAACAGCAGTAACAGCAGCTACAGGTATCACATAAAACACCACAAACCACATACAGACTCATCTACAGGAGTTATTCTGACTTTTGAACGTGCAGCACAGCCGTGTGCGTGCGCAGGCTTTACGCGTCGTCTCCTTTCTGTGCTGCTGGATCTACTCACTGAACTTGCTACTTTTCCTGTGATACATGGCGCCCTGTTTGTGTGGAACGATGAGATAAGCTAAAACTGGAATAGAATTTTTTTTTCCTAAGTGTTACTGGATGCTGGACTCTATGTTCTTTTATGTAAATCAAACGATATCAAATTGTGTGCATATCGCCAAAATGCAGGGAGGTTAGGGGGGCACAGATACAGGTAAGCAGGACTTTTCCTGGGCATTTTTTAAAAACATAAAGTGGCGTGGAAAACACCCTGGATAACAAACATGTCTCCTGGATGCTGAAACAGGCTAAACAAAAAATGATTTTATTCTCTTTAGCAAATTAAACTTAATCTAAACCAAGAAGTTTATATTTTATATTCATATTACATTTATATCCCCACTGTGGGGGATAGGTTAATTGATTAATTCAAATTGCCCATAGGTGTGAATGCAGGAGTGAATGTGAGCGAGGATGGTTGTCTGTCCCTGTGTGTTGGCCCTGCGACAGACTGGTGACCTGTCCAGGGTGTACCCCGCCTCTCGCCCTATGACAGCTGGGATTGGTTCCAGCGCCCCCCACGACGCTGAAAAGGATAAACGGAACCGAATGGATGGATTACATTTATATCATTTATATTACATTTTTCCTTCACTTTAGTTCTTTATTTATGTTTTGGCCTTCCCCCAAAGGAGAATAAGCTTTACGAGAAGGCCCACACCTATTTTTACATATAAAGGAAAAACCCTGGATATACAGCTCAGTTCTTCTCTTTTTCCACCTCCTTAACTGTACGAACTTTGGCTATACGTCATACAAATAAAAAAAGAAAGAAAAACTTTTCATCCTGTCCTCACTAGCTTTAGGTAATTACCTTCACCCTAATCCAAAATAGCTGCTCTCGTGTAGTTTCAGAGAGAAAAATATGACTGAGAGCGTCATGTGCTTTTTATCTCTCACCAAATGTGCACAGATGAGAGGCTGCACAGCTCGTGTGAGTCACCGCCGTCTCAGCGGGCCTGAATGCAAATCGGCTGATGTTTTTACTGGCTGTAAGCACAGAATACCCAGGAGGCTGCTGAACACGGTGCGGACGCTCTGTTCTGACCTCCTGAACTTTATGTGCTGCGAGATAAGAAAGAACCTTCACTTGAATCACTGAAGGTAAAAAGAAAAGCTTGAGCTTGGCCTGTGCCATGAGGAGCAGATAAACTGTAGATAAAAACAAATAAATCACTGACTGAATCCAGCACACTAACCTGCAGCGGTCTCCGTCAGAGTCCCTGCCGAGCAGGCTCCTGAGGGACCAACGAGAGCGGCGGCTGGGTGACGGACTACGAGACCAGGAGCGAGACGGCGGTATGAGGAGGTCATGTGACGGACTGTCCCGACCTTGCTTCGCTGTCCCCATCTCAGTAACCAAAGAGGGCGAGGGACTCCGATGTTGAACAGCTCCCCTCTCTGTGGACGACTGTATCACGATTTGTGGAGTTTTGCCCCATTGCGGCTTATAAGCACAGCCTTGCTCTTCCTGTTTCCGCCTTTTGGTTCTTGTCCTACTACGGTGGGAGCCACGGGGTCGGTCGGAGCGCAGGGGTCTGGGACTAGGCGAACAAGACCAGGACTCTGTGTCCGAGGACGGCGGGAGGACGGTCAGCATCGGGACGGGGATGGGCTGAGCCAGAGTCATGCCCTCTGGTCTTGCAGGAGGGGACATCGTCATCTTTTGAGCTTTTCAGTCAAGGCCATCAAGAAGGACGAGCATTTAAAACCGACCACGTGTCGGCCACAGACAGCAACTTATTGATTACGCACCATGTTTCCTGTGAATTTAACAGATTTTCTTCTGAAGGTGCTGGTCAACTTCTCCTGAAGTGGTAAAAAAGGCAAAACAGCTCTCAAGTGAACAGGTTTGAAGGTTTCTTGCAGAGAAAAAATACGCAGCAGAAAACTTGTTGGCAGTCTCAGTTTCAGTTCTTCAACCAATCCACTTCCCGCTGTCCAGTCTGTACATTTACATATGCTGGCAACGAGAGGCTAAAACGCTCTGCGATCCTCCCACTTCTGTGTTCAGCTTAGAAGTCTCACTCTTTCGAGTTTAGGCAGACTTTCCTGAGATAAGGAGCCTCAGAGAAAAACATAGCACTGTCTGGAAGGAGCCACCTGAGGAGCAACAAGAGCAGAAACCTGGCGTTCAAAACGCTGGCCTGCCTGGACCTGACCACAGCTATCATAAATCTGCTTCCTCACACACAAGTTGTTAAAGTGATGGTTTAACTGATTACAGACATTTCTGTCAGACGGCAATGATTATCAGAAGACTGATCAATAGAATTCATCTGTAATGAGCTAATTTATGTTTGACTATTTTTGGATCATTTAAAGAAATTCTCCCTTCAAGAAACTCTGAAATAGCCAAAACTGGGTGAATGTTGGGGCTTTCAGATAACAGCCACTAATTAAAGCCTCAAGAGACCAATTTTTAAAACGCAGCTGCTCCAGAACCTTTATGATCAAACAAGCCAAATAGGGGTAAATTAGCCGATAAACATTACTGATCGGTGTAAATGTTGTTTTATTTGTGAATTAACAAGAGATCCAAAAACCCCGAAAGAGCCTCTGTTGATTTAAAAGGGTTGATTTCAAGCGCAATGCCCCCTCCCTGCTCAGTTTTATTTGCTTTAGGTTTGAAACATTAAGAGATGCTGGAGTTTTATATCCTGCAGCTATAACTGTTCAATGGATCCTGTGGAAACATAAAATAAATAGCTAATAACAGCTACCACCTATATACCTCAAAGACGCCTCAACTCATAGTAAACTTTCAGTTTTCTAAGATAGCTTGTAAATTGAGAAAAAAAGTGTGAATTTTTTTGTCAGAAAAGTTATACACCAGGGAACATTCAACTACCTTTTTTTCCGATATGGTTCAATTGACTTAAACCTCAAGCTGAATTATGTTTACCAAATGGGCAGAAATAACAGCAACAACCCCACACTTCTTTTCAGCATGAGACACAAACACAAACTTTGGAAAATCTGTGGCTGGCATCAAGGCCCAGCTGGCACTGCCAAGGCCAACACTATCCGAAAACAGAGTGCAGACGGGTCCTCCAACAGAGAATCACTTTGTAATTGCTTGTGCATCATTTTTTGTTAAAGTTTCTTGTGTTTACAAACTGAAACGACATTGTGCAAAACCCAGAATGTGTGTTAGTTTCAGTCTTTGGTTAAATTTGTTATCACAGCCCACCTGGTGAGGCTTTGGTGCAGATGTTTATAGAGATTTTGGAGGTCAACACTCCTGCCTTCAAAACTGCTGTGTGTTTATATGTTTTTGTAATAACTATTGTGAACTTCTTAAAATCACGATCCTCATAAATACTCTCTGCATTAGAGCAAAAACACTAAAGCTACACTGACACCAATGAAACATAATCATAACATTTTCAAACAGTGAAACGAGGAAATCCACTCTGCAAACTGAATAAAATAATATTAGCAAACGCGAAGCTACGATAACTCTGATAACTCCGTGTGTTACGATAACCTGTGTGTGTGTGTCCATTGTTTGCCTTCAAAGCGTGAACTTCCAAGGCTAGGGCCCCGGCACGTCTGACAGTATTTGATGTGATCTGTTTGAACAAGAACAATCTTGGCACAGACTTGTTTGCCCAGAGTAATCCAGCCACCGTGATCCCCGTGCACACACGAACGAGCCTTATCTGTCCCCGCCGTGAAACGAAGCTCCTCCGACTGCACCAACAAACACACCGACTACAGCCGAGTCAGACGCAGCTCTGCGGTTTAAACTGTGCAAAAGTCTGCTGCTCGGTTCGTCGCGGTGCAGAAAATAACCACTTGAAGGATTTCCGACCTCCTGCCACCCGTTAAACAGCCGCAGCGCAAAGAAAGACCACCGAGGCGCAAAGAAGAACCAAGAACAACAAACTTTTAGAGCCTTAAAAGTCCGTAGAAGTCCTACCTCCCATTGGACGAGTTTCCTCCGTTTCTGTTATCCTGTTCGGCCTCGAAAACCAGCCGGGCCACGGTGCGGGACGTGATGTTAAAATCCACTTTCTCACAGGAACACATCAACATGCTTCGGATGCACAGAGAGGCATCAGCCGGCCGGCTCCAGCTAACTGTTAGCCCCTTTAGCCAGCTAACCTTAAACACAGACCCGAGCTCTGAAGGCCACGACAATGATGCCGCTCAGACTTTATTCGCAGCACAGAAAGTTCCACTTACGCCTCCTCCATTTCACTTTTTTAAAAACACACCCTCCCTCACCCTGTTCTTAAAATGAATTCAAAGATAAAGACCAAAGTTAGCTCAGCACTGGAACCAAACTAACTCGCTATTGAAGTAACAGACAAAGCGTTTTTTGTCGAAAAGTGAAAAGGACGAGACCAGGGCGACCAGCTTAGTGCGCGGGGGGGGAGCTGTGCTAAACCTCATCAATAAAACACAACTCCTGCTGTCTTTTTCATAAATAAACACACAAAACACACACAAAAATGTTTAAGTCTATATGTTATGATTAAATGAATTTTTCGATGTATGTGCACACACACACACATCTAACAGCCAAACGAAACGAACCCCCCACGGACAAACTTTGTGGTACGATCCGAGGAAAATAACTGTCCTGACGATGTGTGGCGAGAAGAAGAGTGTTTACATCAAACAAACGAAACCTGCTGAGAACTGGTTTTCAGTTTAGCTTCCATCAGCTTTAACCTTCGCATTATTCACTTCTGTCACCTCCAGCTGGGTCTCTATGACGCGGAGGCTCTTTTACTTCCAGGACAAGGAAAAAAATAAAGTAAAAATAAATTCGGTGATGTCACAACAGCAGAGGTTCTGGGCAGCAGGTATCTGACCCGGTGGGAAATCCAAAGATTTGGCTTAATTGCAGAGTTTGTTTGAAGGGAGCAAATCTTAACCACCGCTGATGCAAAGGAGCATAGCGACCTCTTGTGTTTAAAGAGGCCTACTGCAACAACTAGTAACCCCACGCGCTGGAAATACTGCGTGTCGGTGGGTCCCTATTAAGTGAATAACAGTCCTTTAAGAAATAAGAGTGTGATTGACATCTCACCTGCTTCCGCTTGCAGAAGCATCATTTGTAGGAAGGATGCAGTCTTTGGGCGATAGGTATACCAGGTCACCTGGTCTGCAGTGGAGAATAAAAGCAAACCCAAATAATGCAAATGCATAACTGTAGAAGAGGTTTTGTTTGAAATTCATTTAATATATTAAAATGCCATTTTAAAGGAACGGCATAGCAGTTTCACGCTTTACAGTTACAGAATTAAAAAATACAGTTTTTATCTAATCTTAATAAAGGTCAAGAAGCCACATTATAAAGTAAGTGGTGGCGTATGTACACCTCACGCAGGACATTATTTATGTAACAGAAAAAACAAAATTCAGTGAGAATCTCGGGTATTCTGTATCATTTTCGAAAGAAATAATTATTTTCCATTTTCCCGTGTAATATTATCACTACTGAGACAGGATTTATCAGTCTGTGCTCATATCGCTTAAACATTTAAACAAAGTAACAGTTTAAGTGTGGATTCATTCATATTTTTCATGCTGATAATCTTTATTTTGACTGTAAAGTCTTAATGAGAATTGGTGTAATTAAGATCTGCAAATATGAACTAAACCTTTCACCAGAAGGGCCAGCATTTTGAAACGTTTTCAGAAGCAACATGTTCTCATCCTAAAACATAACATATCAACGCTATGTGACAAATCATCGGGATAGTACGCTTTTGGAGGTATGAGAGTGAATCTAGACATGTACATTTATTTTACATTCTGATCATGAATCGCTTTGGAACACCCTATCTGATATGGTTAAGGTTAGTGTTAGCGCTGTTGGATTCCATCCACAATCCGGAGCGTACCATAGGGATGCGGAAGGTTACATTTCGCGTTACTACAATACGCCTCGGGATGTAACAAATCATCGGTATGTTAGGTGTTGGGAATGAGAATGCTCTGGGATGAGAATGGATGGATTTCAAAAGAAAATAGCCCTGAACTCGTTTCCTGTGAATTAGAATAAATTCCTTTTTACTTGTTAGGTTAAATAACGGGGTACATCAACTTTGTGCTCCATCTTCTGTTATAAAGTGAAAGTGGTATTGCATTAAAGTACAGCTCGGCCCCAGTTCAAGTTCAGTTGATAGCGATGAAGTCATAGCTGTAGATGTTTCTTCTTATTTGGTTCATCGTTTTAGTGAATTCTGTAAGGTTTTAAATTATTTCATGAAAAGACTAATGCAGAATGTTTAAGATCAATTTGCAATCTTACACATGAGAAGAAAAAAAACCCTCATAGTTGCAGTGGGGTTTTTTCTGCCTCCTCCATATTCATGCAGGCAAAAAGAGATTCATAGGTGGCATGAAATCATAATTCTCATTTTTGGTAGTAATAAAAGAATTTGTTGTTGAAGAAAAATCGACCTGTCATAGTTATATACATCTTTAATGTTTCCCAAGAATCGCCATTGAAATCTGCAGCTGTCATTGGGTCACAAGAAGATGCAATATACTTTATTGATCCCCCAAGTTTTGAAGTTTCTGTGTTAAATAGCAGCTAAATAGTTATCAAATAGCTCCATAAAATAAAAAATATGATGCTCAGACAAACTAATTTAACAAGGTCACAAATACAAGACAAAAACAGCACATTTAAACTGGAAAAAGTGAACCAAAATCAAATAAAGGAGCTCAGTGATCATCTAAATAAGATCAATCTCGGTGTGTTGTGGTTTGTGTGGAAACGATTTGTGTGTCTCTCAAGGTTTTTACAGTTTTAGGTGTTTTGCATGCAAAGTTTAACTTTATCATATTTACAACCTATATTTGAGATTTTATTGATCTGTCACTATACCGGACTTTCTAAAAGTCCATATTTACATAGCTGTTCTTGCACTTCAGCAGCTCTGCCACATTATGAAACAGAGACATTTGTAGTCCTTTGAGGAGAAAAACTCATATAAAGAAGTTTTTTAGTCTTTAACTACACAACCACTTTTGAATTGTCTCTAACGTACCTGTCAGTTTTGATCCCGAGCCAGCAGCTCCCTCTGCATCCTCTCAAACTGATGACAAAGCATCACAGTGACTTGGCAATTTCAGATTCTCCGTAGCTTCTGCGAGGCATCTCGGGTGTTTGTTCCTCCGCCTCCTGCAATCAACACCTCGCTGGGCGCTGCTGCTGCTGCTGCTGAGCTCCGAGTCACATATGCAGGAACTGCTGCGCTCCAGGTTACAGGGAGTTGTGTTGTTGAGCACTTCTGGCTGCTGAACCATGCGGAGCAGGAGGGGCTGGAAACTCGATCTGAGCTAAAAATAAAGAATCATCACCAGCATAGTGAGATAGGAGGTGTGTCACTCACTGTGTGTACGCATGTGTTGAGTCACAGAGGTGCACGCACACACACTCACACACACACACGGGGTTTATCATGTGTCAACATTTCCTTGAAGTCCCCCCTCCCATATGTTCTGCTCTGGGAATTTCTTTAACCCTCCTGATTTTTGCTGCCATTATCAATCACAGACACACACAAGGCAGAAAAAAGAGCAAAGAGGTAAGGACGCTTATCGCTCTAGTTACATCACATGACGACATCCTTGACCTCCAAATGAACTAAAATACACAAACGCACACAAACACGGCGTGTGTCCCACCGCCTGCTCACATTTTAATTATTTTCTCCAAATATTTGTACGACCTCACAGAGGGACGTGTTCAGGTTCACCTCACGCATCACGAGCCATTCCCCTTTAAAAACAACCCAGCCCGCTACATTCATCACGCCACCTCACCGCCTGCATCCTCCACGTGAATGTCTTTGTCAGCACGCAAGTTGAGGCCTTCAGTCGATGTCTGCTTTGGCAGCCTTGACTTGAGTGGCCTTGTTTCTGTGGCAGGCATTGACCGACTGTCAGACTCTCCAATGGCAGAAATCAAGACAAACCGAATATTACATTTAGTGGCTGAACACGAGGGAAGTGCCGGGTTTGAAATCAGGTTTAAAGAGGCTGATGAGTGCAATTTACAGCGCTAAGCAGGACAGGCAGGAAGTGTGAAAGATGTCAGAGTCAGTGTGGAATATTCAGATGGATTTAAAGCAGGAACAAGAGATGTGGTGTCTAAAAGAGGAGAGGAAACACGTTTTTAAAGGAGCTGGGACATGATGTTTAATAAAAACTCATCATTTTTAAATCACTTAATCCGCGGCTGTCAGATTTATTTCGGTTCATAGGTTATCTTCACGCCAAACTTTCCTTTCTTTGGTGCAGCCTTTTCTATTTCCTCCAATCTTCTCTCTGTCCTTGTTTTCATTCATTCCTTTCCTTCATTCCTTCCTCTGGCCTAGCTTCCTTTGCTGTTTCTTCCTTCCTTTTCTGCTGAATTCCTCCTTTCTTCTTGTCCATCTTTCCTTATTTTGTTATTCTTTCTTCTTCCCTCTTTTGTCGCTCGTCTTGCTTTAATTTTATTTTTTCATTGCTTCCTTCTCCCCCCTCTTTTTAAAAATCTTTTTTGTTCTTCTCCCTTTTGATATTTTCTTCATTTTTAACATTTCCCCGGTTTCCTTATTTAGTTCTCACTCGTCTTTCTTCTTGACTTCCCCCTTTGTTGTTTATTTCTTTTCTTTTTCTGTTCCTCCATCTTTCTTTCTTTCAACACTCCCAGTTTTCTCTGTCCCTTTGCTGTTCTTTGTTTCCTTTTTGATCTTTTCTCACTTTTTCTTTATTTCCTATTTGCCTGCTGTCTTATGAGTACACCTGTGTATTTTATTCATGCGTGACCCCCATTAAATATTTCACTTTTTAAATGTGAAACTTTTACTTTTGTCTTCTTTTAACATACATTGTCTCACTGAGTTTATTTTAAATGTGCAACACTTCTGATTACTAAGTTTTGATAGAAACTGCAGTTCTTTTCTTAAAGTTGCCACAAACGTGTTGCTGTTGTTTTTGTATCTCTGCTGAGGCGTCCTTATGGATTTCTGTGAGTACAGCTGGAAAACACATCTAAGTTCTGGTAAAACCTGCAATCAAACTAGCAAAGTCTGTCTATGATTCAGAGATAGCATCATTTTAATGTTGATGGCACATGAGAACAGCAACAAGCATTGGTCCCCTGGATGATTTTGATATTTTACTGGAGAAAATTTGAAAACTGCACTTTGAGTGAATACCGAGGGTCATATTGTGGGAGATGCTCAGTTAAAGTTTATACCTATATTTTGGTGCAGTGGTTCCTTTTGGCTCAAAAAGCCTTTCCTATGTGGTCATGTTTAACATTTGTAAATGTTTATGTCTGTAAAAATATTGAACCATGAAGGAAAATGTTGAACTTTTTACTGAAGTTATTGTATGAATGAAAGCAGCTGATTGTGAGCTACTCTTTAATCTCTGAGCTGCTTTTGTTTCCACTTTGTTTGTTTAACAAATCCTATGGTGGTTATTTTGCATGTCAGCCCTGCAGCTCCTTTCAGGAAAGAACGAACATGAAACACAGAACAGTAAACTGTGTGTATCGTAGTACACACTGAGAAAGAATACACGTCTGTTTGGCCACAACAAATTTCACTGTATCTGAAGTTATATGTAAAGTTTTCCTCTTTTGCAGGCTTGTGATTTGTCAGTGTTTGAATCAGAGGACACTTGGCTGTAGTGTTGCTGTGGCGGTCACGTTGTGGTTGTGGTTCAGGTCTCATCTTCTCAGGTTTCGTGCTGGCTCTTAGCGTTCGTAATGCCCAACTCTCCTGGATTCACACGCTCTAAATTTAGCTGCCTTAAAGTCAGACAGGACAGCACGGGAGACTTAAAACTCCTGAAACACAGACACTCAACTTTTTGATATAAATGAAGCATTTCCCGTGCTCTGAAGCTCTCTTTTTGCCTCAGTGAAATTAAAGATTGTTGAGCTGTTGGACCAATGGGAAAATCAAAGTCTGGATTCACATGGAAAATGAAATTCATTGGGAATCAAGAGGCAGACATGTAATCTCAGACAACACCGATATTTCTCTGCAGGCTTGACCGAGGCTCCCGCAGAGATGAGACTCTACTTTTCTTTGTTAGTTGTCTTCAGTCTTTTTGGTAAGTCCAAAAAAATCCTTCCTGTTCTTCAACTTTAACTTTTAACTCTGAGAAACGATCAATGCTGGTGGCTGAAGTTTTGCTCTAATACATGGAAACCCTTTACTTTGACCGTAATGCTCTCTTATTCTGGGAAGTTGAAAATGACTATAAACGCAATAAAACTAAAAAAGTTAACGAATTTAGTTTGTTGGACAAATATCATCAGATTCAGTGGTCTGACAGTCACGGCGGCCTTTTCGATACAATGTTGCATAACTGTCTTCATAACTGTCTGTGACTGGTTACATTTATTCTTTAGTTTCTTCTTTTTTGTTTATTGTATTTTACAAATAAACAAATCCTGTTTTATTTCTTATTTTTTGCATTGCATTGTATTTCATTTCTGTGTCTTTATTTACAAAAGATGATATAAGAATATCTGCATCTATCTGTAGCCCGCTGTCCTTCTTTTCAGCCTTTGCCTCATTTTTCTCCAACTGCAGTCACTGTGTTTTTCTTGGTGTTGACATGTAGAGTTTAATTAGAAATAAAAATACTCACTTATTGCTGTTTCCAGTAGCCGTCACACCTGCACACCTGCGTTTTCCGTCTGTGTGTTGTTGAAGTTGGGGCGGGGACGACAGAAACAGACTGGACGCTTCCTCAAAGAGACGCTGTTCCTGTTCGATCCATCATTTGCATCTGGAAGGACTGAATGATGCCTCTGTTTTGTTTTTCTGAATACAAGCAATGATCTGTTCAATGACATTTGCACACATTTCCAGATTCGATGATAAGAAGAGAAGAAACACGGACAGATGTGTTTTTTAGAGTGACAACGTGCAGCATGAAAGTTTCCTGGAGCTGAATCAGTCTGATGACTCGTGTATGTGAGGGCTTTACTCACATACAGTTAATGTTACATGCAAAACATGTCTAACCTCCAGAGTTTTCAGCTTTTACGACTGTCTGTCTGATGATTACAGTGTTTGTTTTTGCCTAAATGAACACTGACTGGACACATCATTAGGTACATTTTGTTAGTACTTTTGGCTTCAGAACTGCAGTAACTCTTTATGGCACTGATTCAACAAGGTACTGAAAACATTCCTCAGAGATTTGGGGCCAAATTAAAATGACAGCATAACACATTTGCTGTAGGTGTTAGGTGCGGCTGTGTGCAGACAGGAAAAGGACCCAAGGTGCAGACTCCAGAGACAGATGTAAACTCAAAAACCGTTTTAATGTTAAACTCAAATATAACATAACTGGAAACGATCCAAAAAAATAAACTAATACCGGAGGACTGACAGAACACACAGCTAAGAAAACGGTAGATCGCGACACAGACACTAAGAAACACAGGGCTTAAATACACAGAGGGAGCAATCAGGGAATGAATAACAGGAGGGAAACACAGCTGGGGCAAATCAGAACTGACGAGACAAGAGGAAGCGTAAACTGAACACACTGAGATAAGACAGAGACCTTCAAAGTAAAACAGGAAACACATAACACAGACTCACATGCAGGCACTACAGAGGGAACAGAGACGTTGGAACAGGGCAGACACAAACACTGACTGAACACGGGGATATAGGAACTTAGGATACACATAGACGCGAACTAGACAAGGGGATGCAGGTGATAGGGGAGACAGAGCAACTAAAGAAGACAGAGACATAAACCATAAGACAGAACTCAAAGAAACCAAAAACTAGACAGTATAAATAATATCATAAACTCAAAAACCCTGGGTCGACGACCCAGGCATCCTAACAGTAGGTTGGTTATTAGACCAGGAAACATTTTTCCAGTCTTCTGTTGTGCAGTTTTGGGGAGATTGTGTGAGTTGTAGCTTCAGCTTCCTGTTCTTAGCTGACAGGATGAACACCCGGTGTGGACTTCTGCTGCTCTTCTGCAAACCTTGGTTCCAACAAGTGGTTATTTGAGTTTCTGTTGTTTGGAGTTGCTCTGGTCTATGACATCAACTAAGTATTCCAGCAGAGAATGGCTCCTCCTCCTCCTGGATGTTTCCTGTTTCTCTGTAAATACGAGAGATTAATCCAGTTTTTTGGTCTTCATTCTGATGCTGAGATTGAACTTCAGCAGGTCGTCTCAAACATGTCTTCATACATGGTAAATGCATTTAGTTCCTGCCACATGATTGGATGATTAGATGTTTGTGTTAGCGAGCAGTTCAGTAGGTCTACCTAACAGAGTGCATGCAGGTGTTTTATTGATACGTGTGTGACTGTAATCTTCATGTGCAGGCGATTAAAACTATTTTGGTCTGTTATGACATGATTTATGTTGCTTTTTCTTCTTATTGCAGCCTGTGTGCTAAATTATGTGATATGTGTGTGTAACTGGAAAGACATGAGCTCTTTTATTTTGGGTATTTTTGCCTTTAGTTTTATTCTTTGTCTTTCTACTTCTTGTTTAAGTAAAGTTTTGCTTGCTTGATAATTGTGACTGCCGACAGATTCACAAAGTTCTGATTTATTTCTGCTCTTGTTTTTTCTCTCTGTCTGCTTCTATTTTATATTTCTTCTCCTACTTCTTCTTCCCCTCGTCCTCTCTCTGCAGTGTCTCAGTGCCATGCCGGCTGTTCTGAGGTGGATTCTCTGACTGAGGCTGTGGCGGGAGAAGGATTCCTGCTGGGCTGCATCTCCTGTAAGAGACGAGAGGAGGTCCCTGCACGAGCCACCGTAGACTGGCATTTCAAGCCTCTGGGAGAGGAGGAGTTCAGGCATGTAAGTTCAGCAAAGTTCTCTAGTGACTCAGGTATTGGAGCATCAAACAAAAACAGTGCGGGGAAAACACCTGCACCACTCTGTGTGGGCAAATAACTCCACAGACACAAACACCACGGCATAAATTACACAGTAAACTGCTGCCACCATGGATACGTGTTGGAAAATGGATGAGGGATGGATGGATGGGTGGATATATGAGGGATGGAGGAAGGGAAGATGAACTGTTTTATTTGTCAGTGGCTACCTTTGTTCATCTTAGATCAGCGGTCCCCAACTTGTTTTGCACCACGGACCGGCCTTTAAGGTGTCGCAGATGAACACCACAAAATAAAACGATTAGCGGCGCCAAAAAAAGACGATTTATTCATAACACACAGGAAAAGACCCAGAGAAACCGAGTTAATGATAAAAACGATAAAAAACCATGAAAAACATAAATTTCACACCTGAGCCTCGACTCTCACGGCCCGGTACCAGTCCATTGGCTGGGGGGCGGGAACCGCTGCCTTAGATGACTGATCACTGATTGGTGGAGCGTGTGAGGGTCCATACATGTAAGCTCACATGTATCCCTTCAAACTTTTTTATTATGACGTGTACCCCTGACACATCTCTGACGAGTTTTTGGTCTCAGTCATTTGTTTAAAGTCCTACTGAATACATGGTGATACTTATTTGGTACAATATGTTTCCTATTAGAGCTCAAAAGGACAATAAAGCAGGGGATGTTATAGAGCAGGCCTACCTTGTCACCGATCAGCTTATGTGTGTCTATTTCTTTATGTTCTACTCAGATATAAGTGAGGGAACAAGTATAACTAAATTCCCAGTTTTTTAATTCTTTCCCTATCTCAGATTTTCCACTATGACCATCCTGTAGCTGACATCCTCCATGAAGACTTCAGCCACCGCCTGGTATGGCGCGGGACGCTAAATGATGACATTCAGATGGGAACCGTGTATGTTAATAACGTCACCTTCAATGACACTGGGACGTATCGCTGCACCTTCCACCGTACCCTCTTCCTGCCGCTGTCTCCTGAGCTTGTCACTGTGGAGAAGGAGGTGGAGCTTAGTGTGGTGACTGTAGGTAAGGAGGATGGATTTAAATCCTTCAGTAAAATATTGTTGTTCCAAGCAGTGTTACAAAAGATCTTCTTCTCTATGCATGCTGGGCGGATAGAAGAGAAGCTAATATGGGAGAAATATGCCCCTGCTAGTCTTCTCTCTGAAGCTTCATTGTCAGTTCCTGTTTCCCAGCCAATCGAGAGCTGACTGATGTGATCTCGGAGATAATGATGTACGTGCTGGTCACGTTCCTGCAGCTGTGGCTCATTGCGGTTCTGATCTACTGTTACAAGAAAATCTGGGATGAGCACGAGGCACGTCAAGCTAAAAAGGCTCAGGCTGGGTAAGTCATGTCTGTTGTCCAGGTGATCTGTTCACAGGAAACAGGTCATTTTGGTTGTGTTGGTTTTATATCTAAAAACATTGTTTTGTCTCCTTTGTGCACTTGTAGACAGGGAGAATCTAAAGATAACTGTGACGGGGTGCAGCTAGACTAACATCAGCGGTGAGTTGCTGTATAAATTCTCTGTACACGGAAGAATGTCTTTCACTTTGATTTTTGTGATTGTATGTTTCATTTTTTATATCCATCAGATTGGATTGGAGCTCAGGCAGAAGATCAGAGCATTTTTTTCTTTGCTCATTTACACCTTCGTGTTTCTTTTTCTTTTGTGGACTCTGCCAGAGCGGCTTTGCATGATTACAATTCAAAATAATCCTTATTTATCTCATGCTGGACCTCGATGAAGCCTCTCAGATTGTCCTCTATGTTAAACAAGCTGTTTATTTCCCTTTTAAGGCATTTTTCTTCTGATTGGCTGCCCCTCATATGCAACAGATTTGAAAATGTGGGTGGAGCCTTTGTACCTGAGATGACCTTATTAGGGATATCCCCTCTCTCTTGTGTCATACAAACCCAAGAGTAGTTAAAGCTGAGTGTGGGCAGTCTGATGCCTGTGCTGTAATTTGTAATGCAAACATCTTCCACTGTAACATCGCATAAATGACAGGGGGGAAAAGGAAAACCTCCACTTTGATTTAAGGCTTAAAGGCCTTAAAGGTGTGAGTAACACCTTTAAATTACTAATGTTTATTATCTCATAAGTCATATTTACAAAGCATCTATTAATCCCTCATCCTGCATTACTTTAAAAACACTAAGCCTTCAATGAAGAGTTTGCGGTCAGCAATCTCCGAACAATGAAAGTGTTCGATTAAATTACTGCTTATTTGCCACAGGTGAGCTGTACTCAAGTTACCTACTATACTCATTAGAGACTTACAAGTTAGCAGTGACTCGAGAATATTCCTTCTCCATCAATAATTCCAGATAAATGTGGTCTGTTCTCCCTGTGTGCATTCTTACACCCCGGCCTAGCAGGAGCTGGAGCAATACACAAGAAGAGCCAAAAAAAAGAAAAAGCCCACACTCCCTGCTCCAGTAGGACAACACGGCCTCGGTTTTACAATGACTAGCGGTTTTATTAAACTCAAAAGGTAGCGAGCGTCAGGGTGGGCATTAAACAGAACTGACTTAATGAGAAAACCCAAAAGAAAATACAGGCCTCCCATCTGTCTCCCTAACAGGAGAAAAGTTTCTCAAAGAAAACGGCTTCCCGCCCCTACAGCTACCAGGTCAACAATAGAGATCTTTTTACACCATCTACAATATCTGCAGCCTAGCTCTTCTTATCTAAGAAAACTCAATCACACCACACACGGGGCTAAACACACAGCTTGTTGGAAACAGGAAGTAGGCGGAGCCGCCAGTCCGGACAGGTCCAAATTTATAGCCGGCCTCATTCAGTCTTCTACCAATGGTCAGGCTCCACCTGCAAACTTACACAAGCACAGAACAAACAACGCCACCCTCAGGTGCGGTGAGCAGCAACAACACAAAATCATGACCTGGATCATAACACTCCCCCATCTAAGATTTCTCCCACTCAAGAAATGCTTGACCCATTTGACGTGGATAAAATGATGGACAGAATCTGACAACCTCAGTTTTCAATCCTGGCCAAAAATAATAGCAGGAAACTCTATCATAAGATCTCCTAAATCCTAAAGGATCGTGGTCAAGGCCTAACAAGCAATACAGCATCATCAGTACAACACGGGTTGGGTTCCAAGTGCTCGCCGCCTTGCAGCACAGAGGCAGGCAGACAAGGTAGAATCAGACTGCTGAGCTCTACTGAATTGCTCTTTGTCTACTGCTAGACACAAGTTGTTTGGTATCCCAGTGAACGCCACAGATTCATTCTTATTCCCAGGCAAAGGCTTGACAGGAGTTTTAGGCTTTTAAAGAATGTATGGGAAATGTCCACTGCATCACCAAGGTCTGTGCATGAGCAACCACACATGCTAAACTGCAGAGACACCGGCCCAGATGGTGCATGACCGAAAACATCTGCAGCAGGGTTTTCAGCAGCTTCAGGGGTGGCAGGGAACATCTTTCCCCCAGCGAATTCATTTCCAAGAATAAGATCAACACCCGCGACTGGTAGCTGATCTTTCACCCCCACCTGCTCTGTGCCTGATACTAAGGGGCAAAGTAGGGTAACTGTGTGAAGCGGCATGTGCATCGTAATTCCCCTACCAACAAATCTGCACCATAGTATGACTGGTTGGAAAAAGGCATAATAACACAACGTGCCACAGATACAAGTATCCCTTAAAATTGTGAGGGAACCTTGTCCCCCTCCCTCCCAGTCAGTGAAAGAAATCCTTTAGAGATAAAAGGCTTGAAAACCTCATCCAACTCTACTGCTGGCTTAATGCGGGGACTGTGGTGATCGACGGTGGACGGACACTCTATCGGCTCTATAGATGAAGCAATTTTATTCGACAACAGCTCCTTTTCTGTTAGCACTGGGCACACAGCTGTGAGAGTTTGTGACAGTAGAAACATTTAGTTCAATTCTGGTTTATTTCAGAATAAAGCTGATCAGCTGATGTGATGCTCCGTGACTGAGCTCAAAGCATCCCTCACTCTGTTTTTAAAGCATCAAGATGGACGAAGTCAAGATTAAAATAAAACTGCATTCACACTGGAAGCCTTTCACTCATCACTTTGAAGATGATGGCTGGTCATATCCCAGGTTGCCTAGGTAACCCTCTAATATATCTACTGTCAGGTCACATGTCAAGTAGTGTCTGGTGCTCTCATTGGTCACTCGCCCTCCTTAAAGCGTGTCTTTGTTCTGTAGTCCTCCCCTTGCACAGATGGCCCCGCCCCTCCCTGAGCCTGGTTCTGCTGGAGGTTTCTTCCTGTTAAAAGAGTTTTTTCTTCCCACAGTCACCAAAGTGCTGCTCATAGGGGGTCATTTGATTGTTGGGCTTTTCCCTGGATTATTGGTCTTTATCGTACAGTATAAAGTGCCTTGGGGCGACTGTTGTTGTGATTTGGCGCTGTATAAATAAATTTAACTGAAAACAAGTCTCATTCTTTGACTGGCACTTTGCCTACTTTCACACACACTCTGATGAATGATTTGGGATAAACTCAAGGTTCAGTGTCTTGCCTAAGGATGAGTGAAGGCTAGAGGAGCTGACGATCACCTAGCCGAATGTATTTGATGTTTTCTGGTCACCACGTCGCTGCCAGTGTGGTGTAGGCCCGAGTCTTGTGTCACATGCTAAGCTGGCACAAGCTAAGGTGAATCAGTCTTGTAACTGATTCAGTCATAATTTCACAGTCTTGGAGGAGTAAACAGGAAGCATTGGAAAGGAGACTGTCGGTTATTGGCCCATTAGTTGTTTTAAAGTGCAGGTTCTCAAAGTGAGGCCCGCTGACTCAGAGCTGAACATCTTGTAACGGCTCACAGTGGGGAGTAGGAGAGAACACACTTTACCTCCAATCATCTGCAATTCAAGTCAGAATGTATGAAACATTAGAACAAAATGAGACGAGAGCATTTTTTCCTTATTTCAACTATTTATGGGTATAGTTTTGTATATAATATTAATTTTTCTATTATCACTAATTATTGTTAATTTTCCCACCAAGAGCCTTGTGGGGAACTTTATTTCAGCCTATTCACAGTTCTGATGATTGGAAGCAAATAATTGAATTTTAAGAGGATATTTACAAAATTACACTGCAGAACAGCATTCTGGGTAATGCTAGCTAGTCAGCTAACACCGTGCAGCGCGAAGAACAGTGAGGAGGTGGAGGCTGGAGGGAAGAGAGCAGAGACCAGCAAAAGCAAAACGCCGACGATGTTAACTCTGGTTTAAAAGCACACACAGTGACGTCTAATTAGACAAAGGTTGTACGATCATATTTTTGTTAATATTTGTCCACTGTTTTTGCTACACTGTTTCTAAACACACACACACACACACACGTGTGTGTGTGTATTTATTTTATTTAATTGTAACCCTGACCCTAAACCTGACCATAACCTAATTGTAATCCTGACACTAAAACCACATTTTGAGTCTAAAAATGCCTTCAAACTCGAGGGGACTGGGGTTTTGGTCCCCACGATGGCTGTTTGTCCCCACAGTATAGTAAACTATCCATCTTTGGTCCCCATGAAGACGTTAAAACCCGTCCACACACACACAGTGGTGAGAGGACATTTGGAGGTGACTGTGCTGTAACTCAATCTAGTCTGAGCCGTGCTGCAGACGATCCAAACTGCCTCTGGTCTGAAAGCAGCTTTGTTCTTCCTGCTCGCAGCCCGGCGCCGTCCCTGCAGCGACACACACTCCCTCTGCAACACAACCCGGCCGAGCACATACACATCTGACAAGCTGCTGTCCGGATGCTCAGAGGAGCATGGATGGCAATCCTATGAGCAGCACTGAAATGTTCATATCTGACATGCAGTCAGACTCATGATACATAATGAAAGTAGTGACATTGTACTGGGTAACGCTGCCTAAACAAGGCCTGATGTAAAGATAATAATCTTCCTGCAAAGCTGCTGCTTGGACCAGCACAGGGGAGTGAAATTAGGACACCCCTGCTGCCTTTGACCTTGCCCTGTGACCTCCTGGTTTCATTAAACGTGTTGACATGTTGAGCATGTTTATGAGTGAGGACTGAGCATTAATACTCAGGGTTCAGCGACTAGCTGCTTCTTTCCTCGCTGGAGACGTACGGGTTGATGTGAGTCCTTCACAGGTAAGTTTTTCTCTCTAATGCATGAAGATTCAGTCAGGATGTGTGTGCACAACGAAATCTGTAAACATCAGTAACGATAAGACAAACTCGATCATCATCCCCGAGAATGTGAGAACCCTGATATTGATTTGAAAAATGTGAGCTGCCTCTCAGATTACACCTGATTACACCTCCCACTTGCCTCCCTTGTATTTTATTTTAAATCTCAGGTGAACGGGCTGAAAACTGGAACTAGACCTCTCAGGTTAAGATGATCAGTTTTTTTTTATCACAAATTTTCTTCTGATGATTAAATATGTAAATGAGCCATTAAGTATTTAAATCTTTTCACAACATATTTCTTCATACTGCATAAAGTCACATTGAAATGAGTGTTTTTATTGGGCTGCTGCACAAGGGAACAAGAACTAAGCTGAGGGGCTGAAAGATTGGAGCGTCGTGCAGAAAACATTGGGACAAGTTTTACTTTCATGGAAGAGCTGAAGTTTGTTTTTAGGTGAACAGCTGTTTGTAAATGTGATGACAGAAATATTTAATCACTTTATTTAAGTAATAATCATAATCGTAGTTGAAGAATAGAACAAAAGTTATGAAAGTACTCATGGAGGATCCTAAACATGATATTAGTGATTACTGTATATATCAGTTCAGTCACTTATATAATACCTGACAACGTTTCCCCTAATAATACATCATCATATAATAATAGATTTATGTTTTAAAATCTGCCAAATAATAAGCAAGTAAAGCTGAATGGCTCCTCGTATGTGAGGCCCCACTGGGACGACAACCCACAGAGACGTCCTTCAGAGGTTGTGTCTCTGCGGTGTCCCTCTGGAAGAGCTGGAGAAGGTGGCGGGGAGCGGAAGGCCTGAGCGTCTCTGCATGACCCCGACCAGAGAAGCAACAGAAAATAGATGGATGGAGTGCAAGTAATATACAGTCTCTGCAAAACATGGAAATACTTATATAAAGTAAAAGTATATTAAAATGTACTTTTACTTGAATAAATCTACTGTTCAAAATCTGAAAAATCAAGTGAAAAATTTTACAAAATTAAAAGCTTTTTAGAAATATATTGATTGGTTGTAAAGACTTGAAAACTGAAAAATCTGCACAGCGTGCGGAGCACTGCAGCCCTCGCTGTGGGAATCACGACTCCTCTGAACGACTCACTCAGAATTTTTAAACATGAGTTTTTAAAATCACTCCACAAATGAAAAATTATTATTCATTTGTCGTGTACCAGAGGCATATATCGCATTTCTAAATAACTGCATTTCTCTATAAATTTATTTTTTCCTAGTTGCAGTTTGCTGAGTGCCCAGCAGAGGTCAGCCATGTCCCACATCAACAGTACCGAGCTACAGTCTCTCCTTCTCTCCGTCCTGCAGCACTGCCTCAACAGCACGAGCTTTCTGTCTCCTGCAGGGCCTGCTGAGAACTTCACTACCCAGCAGGCTGTGCAGCACGTGGCTGCAGGCAGGGCCCACACTGAGTCTCAGGGAATCATGTACATCCTGCTGCTGGTGGGCATGTTCAGCTTCTTCACGTTCGGTATCATGCTCAGCTACATCCGCTCAAAGAAGCTGGAGAGCTCTCACGACCCGTACCACCAGTACATCGCCCACGACTGGAACGCGGCCACAGCGCCATCCAGGGCCGTCGCTCAGGCTCTGCGCAGGGCGGCCACGGGTGATGGAGCGGGCAGCAAGGAGCCCGTCATCATCTGCAATCCTGCGACGCAGGAGCAGCTGACGGACTAAACGAAGACGATCAATGACTCAAATAATTTAAATTGCAACACTCTCCACATTTAATTTAATCACGTTAACCAAAAGTTACAAGAGTTTGCATTTCAGTGATTTCACAGAAATAACTCCAACAGTTACTCACACTTTGCACTCTGATTTCTTTTAAACTTTTATCTGACAGGAAACACCTGCAGCTCTGAGCTGGGCTCTGATTGGCTGAGCACTAAACAAACAAATGAAAGTCTGGATCAATCTATCAGCTCTGCAGTTTAATGCAACAAACAAGGACATGGTGTGGTGTGGTACATGATCCAACCACTTACACTTTGTTACGGATACCCCGACTTCTGGACATCTACAGAAACCAAGGACCACAATCCACAGTGATGAGCCTTTATTAAAGTTTGAAACCACAAGTTTCCCTACATCACCTTACATACCACCTATCTATTAGCTATTAGCTATACCAGGTGTCCACCACCTTTGGACTGGAAGATGCTTTCACCTCCTTACCATGAGGAGGGAAAAGCATCAAGTCGAGAACGGACCGTTTAATCTTTTTGTTATTGAGCTGGAGGAAGCTGGGCACTTAATGTACTCATGGTGAACTTTTTAATTCAGAAACAGTTTAAAATCCTTCAAACCAAAGTATCTGATTGGTCAGTGAATGAGGGTTTTTATGTTGTTTTTCCCAGTATAACCAGTATAACCACGACCTGATGTGACGTTCTACCTGAGGATGCTTTGTACTTCAGGCCTCTGAACAGAAATCTATGGGAAACCATCCAACAGCAAAGCTGATGTTAGAAACATAACTTCCAGGGAAAATTAAAGATTTTAAATGCTTTTTTGGGGCAGAGTCAGCTGATTTGACACATGCAGTGTTTATGTCCTGGTGACCACTGAAATTACTGTAAGAATTGAATAACTCAGATGTAGCTTCAGTGCCTTCGGGCAGACCTTTGGTGCTGGTTAAATTAAAAAACACAATTGTTGTTGTTTTTTTATCGGAGCAAATTCTGCATCCACGACACGAGTCCATGTTTTCTGTTCTTCGTCATCACTGCGGCGTTGGCTCGTTTCTTCTCCTCCTTCCTCCTCTCGCGCTCCCTCTCTCTCTCCGTTTGCTGCTGCAGTCGGCGTTGGCGAGCTCCTTTCACGGCACACTCGATCTCTCGGGACAAACTGAAGTGAACCATCTGCATGCTGAGCATCGGCACGATCAGGTTATAATTGTCTACCAGCTTGTTCAGTTTGACTAGCTCCTCCTCCACTGACGCACACAGCTCCTCCCACTCCCGGCTTTCTCTGGGAGTCACGGGGTCGCTGAGCCGGGCCTGCCCGTCCAGCAGCCTGTTTCGGATCTGAGCGGTGGCCTCTCTGATGTCGCGCTGCGTGACAACCCAAGGGGGCTGGTAACCGTTGTCTACGAGAATGCGGTTCAGGTTGTGGGTCATGGGGTCAGCGTAGGGATTGTGCTCAAACTTGTTGAGGGGTTTTCCGGCGCCGCTCAGGTTCCTGAAGTCTCCGCGGGCCATCGACTCCTGAATCAGATCCTCCACGAGCCGCTCCACCGCCTGGGTGATCTTGATTTTGCGGCTACGCTGGCGCATGTCTCGTTCCACCAGCGCTCCCTCGCCCGCCGCCGCCCTCTCGTGCTCCTGCTGTCGGTAGTTTAAAACCTGCTCGGATGCCCGGTCGACACGAATCTGACGGTACTGACGCTCACGCTGGCTGGGCGTGCCTGTGCCCACGCCCTCGTAGCTGAGGTAGTGTCTGTGCTGGAGTGCTGCACCTCTGGACTTATCCTCATCTTCAGCTTCAGCTTCCTTCTCTCCGCTCAGCTGCTTGACTTTGCTCTGATGCGCCAGCACGGCACGGTACGCCTCCTCGACCCGAGCAAACAGCACCGCGTCTGCGGTTGGCACCCCTGAGTCAGGGTGGTAGAGCTTGGCGAGACGCAGGTAGGCCTCTTTCACCTGCACAGGACTGCTGCTGCCCTCGTCAGGCAGCTGCAGAAGCCGGTAGCTCTCCCGCAGGCTGCGGCTGATTCGAGGACCAGAGCTCAGCGATCGGACCGACTGAGACCAGATGAGCAGAAGGCGTCCATGATAGCAGTCGCCGCAGGAAACCAGGAGGCGGAGAGTGAAACTCATCTCCAGCACACTCCTGCTGACACAGAAGGAAAAGATTCAGTTACACGTTGAGCATGTTGTGGCTGTGTACTGTCACCAGGGTTCAGAGTGAAGAATAATGAGGGCTACTGCTGTTAAGAATAATAAGTCATAATAATTTAGATTTGTAAAGCACCTTTCAAGAAACTCAGAGACACTTTACAAAAGAACTC
Source organism: Haplochromis burtoni (assembly GCF_018398535.1). Lineage (NCBI taxonomy): Eukaryota > Metazoa > Chordata > Actinopteri > Cichliformes > Cichlidae > Haplochromis > Haplochromis burtoni. Next base: position 311,844 of record NW_024582942.1, read on the forward strand.
TAGAAGCTGAAAGTGTTGTTGAAAAAGTGAGTTTTAAATAATTACCTAAAAATGCCAATTGATTCAAATCGGTAAGAACTATTTAATTAATAATGATATAATTCAATTAGTTCAATTCAACTAAAAACACATTTTATTTTATTTCTGCATATATTTGGATTTGGGTTACATGGCTGACGCCATGTTTCAGTGATTTGGTGCTTGTTCACCTGGATCACCACCTTGTCTGGAGCAGATCTACAGGTTATGGTGATGCACATGAGAAACAAATGAACCACCTTTGTAACACTGACAACCGAGATAAACGCTGACGTTACCTGGATGAGCCACAATCCTGCTTCATATTTCAGACTCAGTTACTCAGTTATAGATGCGTTTTTACCCAAACACAAGCCTGCCACAAACGTTGAGAGTCTACATGGAGTTTGTTTCAAAGCCGCACTTCACTAATGTTTGTGAACAAGATCTTTACTGTGTCTGAAAACAGCTGTAACAGGAAATAACATCACAGCTTCACCTGAAAGAAGGGCTCGGTGTTGCGTTTATTGCATTGGTTGTATGAGTTTATTTCATTAAGATTGTCTATTTAAATCTGGCAGAGAAATAATATAAAGGCCACATATGCAGAAATGATACAGTGAAACTGACGGATGTTGGATGATACCACCCTAAATGAGGCCATTCATATAACTCTAACATACTTTATACAATATACATGCATAAATACAAAGAGTGCTGTAAAACTTCCTAACTCTGCATATATTCATAATTAAACAAAGACAGCGTGCACTGGTCTTAGCACTTCCACTGCAGCCTCTGAATCCTTATAACAGTGTTGGAGGTGTTAACCAGAACGGGAGGTCCTCACAAGTGAGCACAAAATGCAAATTAGCCGTTATTTAATAGTTTAGAGCAGCTCGAAGTCTTCTGTCAGCCAACAGCTGAGATCAGTGTGCGGAGGAGGAGAGGCTACCAGCCAGAATGACTGCTAGCTGCTGTTTTACAACTAACATCGAGTTAATGGAGACTGATTTAAAACATTTAGACCCCAAAACTGAACGAAAACCAGACCTGTTTATTCACCAGAGCACGTTATAACACTGCATGACCCACGGCCTCGCACAGAGAGAAGACAGGTCACCTGTTTGTTGTTAGCAGTGGATCTTCTTCTTCTTCTTCTGCTTCCTCAAAGGTTACGATATCTCTGGATTCACCTGCGATAGCGCCCTCTGTCGACCCAGAGACGACCAGCAGCGCCTTCGTGTTATTGTGCAGTAAGTGGCTGCAGTTCAGCCAGCGGCCAGCAGGGGGACACTTCTCTATGAAAGGCTGTGGAACTAAACGACCTGCTCTGCTTTAAGAAAAAAACAAAACACTTACACACTATAATGTGTAAGAATTAAAATGCATTTATTTTTAATTACAGTGAAGCATTCTATCAAAAACATGATGAAATTTATTAAACGAATAAAGTTAACCCAATAAATGTAGCTCATTGGGTTTGGATAGTCCCCTTATGTTTCCTGTTCTCAGTTATTAAACATTATGTGCTACATTTCTGCTTCTCGTTGCTGCTCCAGCAAACCACAGGTCTTCCTGTCCAATGACAAACAATTAGTAAATGAAGACACACACTGCATGTGATTTACAATATCTTTAATGAGTTACAACCAGAAAGAAGAAATATACGTCGGGTTAGTTTGTGAATGCATATCTGAGAATGTGATGTGGAGCTTTTTACTGAAAGTTAATGAAAAAGCCTATTATTTAAATTCTGTTTCTGCAGCTGCTGTTTTGGGGAGTGAAAATGTTCATTAAACGGAGACATCAGATTTGAGGATCAGCCCTAAATAACAGTGCCAAAAGAGGCCAAGGGGCACCGCTACAGGCACCTTTTTTTTTTACAAACCTTAAAATAAACCCCAGAAAGATCAGAGAGAGAGAGAGAGAGAGCTAGATGGAACTAGTTTCTCACACTGAGAAAAAATACGTTGCATTAAACCACAGACAAGCTCCTGCTCACGCAGCAAGAATGATTTACAGGTGGACAAATTTTAGATGAGTCCTCAAAGGTAAGCAAGGATTAAGTCACTTTTTAACTAATGTAATTGATAATAGTTTATAAGTTATATAAAGAGCTGCTGGTTTTTAGGTTCATGTTAAGTCAGAGCATGAGTGTTCTTGTGTTCTTGCATTGCTGATGTTATTGGGATATAATTATAAATGAAAGATCGACCGATGAGGCTTTTTTTATCCACTGTAACTTTGTGTAGTTTCACTCACTCCTCACCTTCTCTGTTGTTGTTTTTCATGTGGAGAGCATGTTTTAATGAATAATTAGAGCAGAGTACATTACAAATACAAATATTTTTGGGTTCTTGCTGCTTGGTTACCACACGGTCAGAGGTCAGGTTGTTTTAGTGACAGTCCATTTGAGAGGAAGCAGCCCTCATCTTTCATTTAGTTGAAGCTTTGTGCTGATGGACAGAAGCGGACTTTCTGGGGCCTGCTTTTCAGACTAGGATACAAAATGTGATGGAAGAAAACTATATTTAGGTCAGACGTGCTTATGCCATGGCTAATGCATTTTCACCCAAATTTTCCACAATTTTTCTAGACTGAGAAAAAGTTTTCACAAATATTTTACATAAATTATGGGGAGCATATGAATTCTGATAGATTTCAGCAGGTACTGTGACACTGATGCTCTGGTTTGTCATTAAGGGTGTTATAAGAAGGAAGAGGCTTGATCTCAAGTTCATCAGAATCAGAAGACTTTATTTATCCCCAAGGGGCAATTAACAAACAACCGCGCAGCGTACGTTGAAGATAAGGACATAGGAGTGAAATAATAAATACACAGAATATAGTTTTAAAATTACACAGTTTTAAAATGAAAGTGACTGAAGGTGAATAAATAACTGTAAGTGACTAAAAATGAATAAAGTGTCAGTAGAATAAGAAGACTGTAGTTTATGTTTCTGTTGTGGGAAATGTTCTTATCGGCTGGAGTTAAAAAGCAGAGTGGCTTTGGGGACAAAGGTGGCGCTCCTCCTCCTCTCAGTCCTGCAGGAAATGCAGTGGAGGCGTCGCCCAGAGGGGAGCCATTGAAATGCAGGGTGAAGAATGTGAGCGGGGTCGTTGAGGATTTTGGCTGCCTGTCTGAGGGCCTGTTGGCTGCAAACCTGTGCCAGAGTTCTGGCAGGCAGGCCGATGATTTTAGAGCACAGCGATGCCGTGTGCTGCAGTCTGTTCCTGTACTGAAGGCTGAGGGAGTCAAACCAGCAGGTGATGGAGAAGGTCATGATGCTTTCCAGGAAGGCATAGTAGAAAGTCATCATGATGGCTGTGCTGACTCCAAAGGAGTTTAGTTTCCTAAGGAGGTGTAGCCGTTGGTGGCACCTTCTGAGAATCTCCTCTGTGTTGGCAGAGAATTTTAGGTGGTTGTCAAAGATGGTTCCCAGACTTCTCTATTCCAGATACATGCTCATCCAGTTTCTGTTTCAGAAGTGTCCACTCAGATACTAATGACTGCTGAAAAGGCAATTTATTCTTTCTCCAGGCAGCAGTACCAAACCTGTGCTCCATGTACAGACCATAGCTACAGCAGCCATGCAGGTAAATAGAAACATTTCATTCATTATGGGCAAGAGTGTGTTTTCAGTCAGCGTGAGGGACCAAGCAGCCAAGGCATAGAGGACACAGGAAAAAAAGGTCTTCAAAAAGGGTTTTCTTTATTTTACCCTCAAAAAGGTTCAAAAGACAAAATTCAAAAAACATAATTAGCAGGCCCAGAAAAGAGGTCAACTAAATATAACTCTACAAAAAGTCATTTCCAGAAACTTAAACAAACAAAGTGGAAACAACTTAACCCACAAACTGGCCTAATTACAAATATACAAGAGGGTAGCACAGAATAACATAAGTAAACCTAAAACACCCCTGTTCCTGCTAAGCAGGCGTTTTGTTCTCACAGTCCTCACCTGCACCTTTTGCCCAAAACAGGAAACTCCAAGAAAGAGAAACATAATTCATATAACAGAAACATTTTTAGAAAAACCACACAATGCTACTATGCGCCCCATAATATCAGTGTTAGCTTTAAATAAAATGATTAATGAATTATATTACTGAAGAAAACTGCAAACCAAACTAATAAAGTGAACAAATGGACTGATTTGCATATTTGTACATTTCATATATATATATTTCTCTGTTAATACTGTTCATATGTATATACTGCTGCAGAACTGTGACCTCTGGACTTCCAGGTCATACTCAGCGCAGATGTTTCTGTACACTAAGCCGGCCACTTGGTTATGGTGTTCCGTGTATGCCCTGCCTGCTAGCATCTTGCACCCTGTCCTGTCTCTGGGGCATCTTCACACAGCTGGTCCTGTCTGCTGTGATAGACCCCAGCCTCTGTGGACTTTCTGCTGAGAACTTGCTCCTGTGCTGTGATGATCGGTGCCTCTGTGCTGTCCTTCAGTCAAGCTTTGTCCACAGGTTGGTCAGTCTGGTCTTGCAGTCTCGAGCGACTGTTGCATCTACCAGATCTGGTGTTTTGCACCTCCAGTGTTTCTGATCATTTCTTTCCGGGCCCTGCTCATGTATTGAACCATATGTTTGTTCATCTTAGCTGCTGTGATGATTGACAAGAGCTTCCATGTTGTGCGGAGGCAGGTTATTTGCCGTTAGTTGGATGTAACTGGTCCCTTCTGGGGATCCCAGCCTGTCTGGGCTTCAGTTAGCCATTTCAAGTGTGTGTCATTCATTAGCAGGTGGTTCATTTGCTTTGCCAGACATTCATGGAGTGCAGTTAGCTTCTTTAGTGCTTCAATGCTGCAGTCTTCTTAATTTTCTGCCAACTCACTCTGAAACTGAAGGAGAAACAAAAGGTTTGGTTGGAAAAATACATTTTGTTCTCAAAAGTATTCACTCACCAACTAATTTAGCCGTTCCAAACACTTCCATGGTCACATGTGTACAAAACCAAGGATCTAAGCATGCAAACTGCGTCTACAAACATTTGTGAAAGAAGGGGGCGCTCTCAGGAGCTCAATGAATTCTGGCTTTGGACTGTGATAGGATGTACATTTGTGAAATTTCCTCACTACTGAATATTCCACAGTCAGCTATTACTGGGATTATGGAAAAGTGAAAGCGATTTGGAACAATAGCGATCCAGCCTCAAAGTGGTAGGGCGCTCACAGAGCGGGGTCATTGGATGCTAAGGTGCAAAGTGCATGGAGGCTGCCAATGTCTTGCAGAGTCAGTCAGTACAGACCTCCAAACCTCATGTGGTCCTCAGAATGGCTCAAGAACAGTGCAAACAGAGCTTCATGGAACGGGTTTCTTTTCCCAAGAGGCAGAATCCAAGCCCTGCATCGCAGACCTTCCCAAAGTGTGGGGCCCGCCCAGAGACTGACTATGGGAGGCACAGAGCCATGGCAGGGGGGGGGCGTGGGATGAAAAGGGGGGAACAAAACAAAACGCTTGGACACTGCTAGACAGACAATCATTGTGGAGCCTAAAGAGAGCAAATGAAGTAATAGATAGATGAGGTGTTGTTCACAGCCGGCACCTTTCTAACTTTGCCAGCATCGGCTTTAAAATCTGTACCTGATCCTGAGAGTTGTTGTTGTGGCGGCTGAAAAGCTGCAGCCGTGTGTGTTTGTAACAGCAACCAAGTGTAAGTATGAATAAAGATTGTGCTGAAAAGCATTAAACTGTGGACGAGTCTGCTGTGGAGCTGCTACACTTTCTTTTCTCATGGTAACCATGATATTGTAATATTTCTCCCAGAGAAACTTTGTGGATGAATGCTGGGCTGCGCTGAGCCAGAGAGTGAGTAATATCACCTATGACTGTATTTAAATGATGCAGCATTCACTGAACATGTTCAGTTTAAAAATCTCAAATGTAGAAAAGATAAACAGAAAGATTAAATTCATCAGGTTGGAATAAATGTTAGTCAGGTGTGTAATTATCACTTACATCATTTGCTTGTAACTGTGTCTGGTGTAATCTAAACATTTATGAGACGTTGATGAGATGGAAAAAAAACCTGGAGAAAAGTCGCATTTACCTTTTTTTTTTCTCAGGTAGAAACGTTGGCGTCTGTTATTGAGCAGATTTTGGAAACCCTGGCTGGTCTGAGTTACTGGGAACTTGAGGTTTTCAAGGAAGTCCTGCATAAACTTCATTACAAACATTAGTCAGACATCCAAAGAATCATCTACACGAGGACAGACCTGCAGGACACGGTGTTTTTCATGGTCCTGACTTACGGTGAGCGGTCAGTGGAGGAGACCATGGAGGGTTTAAACGAGATGAAGGGGGCTGATCTGGCTCAGAGGCCGTCAGACTGCAGCCCAGAACCCAAAAGTAAGACAACAAAGAGGAAATAAGTTAAATGAACTCTGGTGGTTAAGATGTCTCATAAGTAAAGTTTTTGTCTTTCATAAAAAATATTGTAGAGAAAAGACAGATTGTTGTCCAAATCAGAATTTATGAGTGTTCAAGGAACAAAAAAATGACAAAAAGTGACTCCTTCAGTCTGAGAGACTGAATAACACAAACAGTGTCTATCATAGTTGAGCTTTAAATGTAATGTTGAAGATTATACAACTGTCAGTTGGTAAGTACGTCTCTTGGGAGTGACTTTGAGCACTTTTCTCCTCAGAGAAACACTCTGTGGATGAACGACGCTCTGCACTGATCCACAAAGTGAGTCATGTCACATCTCTGATTCAGTACAAGACAGCAGGCTGAAAGTCAGAGGACTAAAGTATCATCAGTTCTCATGTTGAGTCATTTTTCTCATGATTTCTGCTTTTTTGTGATTATGAGAAATCATACTGAGCTTATTTGGATAAAATGGATAAATAAATAAATGTCCTGCAATTTAAATGACTTTTCCAGGTGGCAATGGTGGCAGCTGTGAAACAACTGCTTTTGGAAGCTTTGAATGATTTGAGCTCGAGGAGTTCAAGAGATTCCTGAAGTCAATTTTTCTTTGGATGAGTCTGTCATACAAATCACAGAAGCTGAGTCCATCATCAACCAGAGCAGATATAATGAATCTGATGGTGGATGAACTTGGTCATCAGTCTGTGGAGGTGACCAGAGAAGTTTTCATGCACATGAACAGAACTGATCTGGTGCAGAAGTCACCAGAGAGCAGCTCAGCATCCAGAGGTAAGACCAACATGCATGAGTGTAAACTCTGTGTCATCAACAGGTTTTTGTGTTGCTGGTGTCATGGTGGTGCAGTGGTTAGCACTGTGTCCTCACAGCATGA